>NW_026753085.1:0-708 GCF_022355385.1 Mustela nigripes
GTTCTCTGAAACCCTGTCACTTAGTGGAAACAGTAACTGTTCTATTTTGAGGTTTGGTTTGTGGTTCTTTCTGACTGCTCATGAAGATGGAATTACTTCTGAGGTTGCTTGTCAGGAACCGCATATCAAATCGAGCTATCTTGTTAGCAATAACTAAATATATAAATAAAAGCAAGCTCAAGTGTTGGTATAAAGCTATTATACATTTCAAAAACCCGAACTACAATTCATGTATCATGGTCATTCTTTATCATATCAAACAGGAGAGAGGTGGCAGAAATGCACATTCAGGTTAATTTTTTTACAAGGAAGATTGACTTATGAGCCTACTTTGTTATTCCCTTTCATTCAATTTCCCTGTACCTCCTTTTCTATGAATTGTAACAGTAAACCATCATTATTTTTATTGTTGGCACGTGAGAATTAGAGCTCAATGCCCAAAGTGAAAGCAGAAGGCAGGTTTATTAAAGCAACATCTCACTATCTAAGGGAGAGCAGGTGGTATTCCATGAGGTGGAGCTGGCCCTTACGATGTTTTGGGATTGGATGAAGAATATTTTAATCAGCAGAGAAGGTCAAAATGACAAAGTTCCAGGATCAGAGTAAACATATGGGATTAAAAAATTAAAATTAAAAAAAAAGATTTTTTTGAAAGGACTTTACTTTTTTAAAGGACTTTAAACAAAAGTCCTTTTTAAGAGACAGTTG
>NW_026753085.1:808-1383 GCF_022355385.1 Mustela nigripes
CCAGGATCAGAGTAAACATATGGGATTAAAAAATTAAAATTAAAAAAAAAAGATTTTTTTGAAAGGACTTTACTTTTTTAAAGGACTTTAAACAAAAGTCCTTTTTAAGAGACAGTTGGCTGTTTAAACCAAAAGTACAACTCACTGAGAGAATCGCCGCATTATTTATTGGGGTAGAAAGGACCTGTAATGTTTAAAGATTCATTCTGCAGAGGAAAAAATAGAATCACTAACAGGCCTCATGCCTTGCACAGCCAGTGGCTACAATCCCTGCCTCATGAGACCCTGTGCTAGAAGGCCGCTAGAACCATCTCAACTATGTTGGTCTTTCTTGGAAGCCAACAAGTGTTTGCCCAGTTCAGAGCACGGTAACAATCTGTCACATTATGTTATAATGATTGTCGATATCTTTAAAAGCCCTGTCAAGTTCCTTTTTGAGTAACCCTCAACCCACCCTTAGAGAAATTTATCTGTGGTTCACCTCTTTTATATACCTCATTGTTGTTCCACATTTAAGACACAATAAAGAAAAAAAATTGACAATGAGTTCCTGATTTTAAAAGTCACTTGCCATT
>NW_026753086.1:0-1383 GCF_022355385.1 Mustela nigripes
AAGTCCCTGAGGCCATCCCAATATTTGTGGCTTCCCAGGACAAACAGGGGCAATCTGGGCCCATCTGAGCACCTACCTGCACTCAGACCCGTAGACTGATGTACCCAGAGGTAAAAATGAACGAACATGCCCCTAGGCACATATCGGATCCATTGGTTTGGTTTTCAGGCATCTCTCCTCAGAGGAATGTATTTCAATTATAGCATATAGCTGTTTCTTGACTCACCCATCAGAACAAATCTCATCTACACATGGGAAACTTGCACGATGGAGGTGTGTTTAAGCCTCTCTTTAGGAGAACCCTTCAGGGCCCCAGTTCCACCGCTTCATTCCAAGTTCTCCATAGACACAAAATCATATTAGGACTCATCCACGGGAGAGTCCATTTCACTCAGCATCCTCAGTTGGTCCCCCAGATCCAGCAGATCTAACCTCTCTTGTTGCTTGGAGACAATTCGAATGCGAGGTGGGCTACCCAGCCATCCATCCTTAGAACCCTGCTCGGAATCGTTGTCCTGGAGCCAAACTCTTGGTCTCAATTGCCCTGCAGAAGAATCTTTGCAGTTGGAGGCTTCTCACAACTCCTATAGTGGGAAAACCCTGATGGCCTCGTGATCCACCACCCCTTCAAGAAGGGGCCATCAGGGACAGAATGTCCAACCTGAGCGATCGTCTAATCCTCGCCCTTACATCAGATGCACGAGATCTCGATTCAGGTCTCACCCAGAAACATAGGCCTAGCTTGGGTTCTCAGACTTCCGTCCTCAGACTATTCGCCCACAAACCCTCCAGTTTGGCAATTCAGAACTATAATGCAGCAATCTTCCTGCCCTCCAGAAGAAAAACATTGCACTCTGGGGCTACCCAGAATCCCCAAATGAGGATCAACCTGCACGCCATTCAGCTGTACCCCAAATATATAGACTGACCTGGCACTAATGCCCTTTCTGACACAGCCTGAGCCTGGACCTTCTGGCCCCACGCAGACAGCTTGACACACCCTGAGCACATCGGACCCGCCATGGCCTTAGGTCGTCATCTCTTCTCAAACTCGGTTTTCAGGCCTCAGATCCTAGACCTTATCTCCAATAACGGCCCGGGTTTGAAAATGATGCAGAAATCAGAACTCTTTCCTCATAGCAAGAAACCTTGTCGTTGGCATGTTGTCCAAGATTCAGTGTACTTGAAAGCTGAGTGGCCCACGAGGCCCCGCCCATGATTCGGGCCACAATGGTCACAAACACACATTGTGCCCCTCAGCCTGAGCCCAGTCCTCAGGTAAGGCATCTCTGTGGCTGGATGGAGAGACAGCATATTGGGCTTGCCATGCCCCTAGGCCCCAATTTTTAACCATAGTTCGGGTTGTCCCTTCACTCTTCCCCA
>NW_026753087.1:0-1383 GCF_022355385.1 Mustela nigripes
GTCTAGTGCCCTGTCTGACACAGCATGAGCCCACACCTCCAGACCTATGCTCAACAGCTAGCCACACACTGAGCTCATTGTACCCATCTGGTCCTTAGGTCTTCATCTCTTCCCAACCTCGGTTTTCGGGTTTCAGAACCTAGACCTAAACTCCAATCACTGTCCAGGGGTGAACGTGATGCAGAAATCACAACTCTTCCTTCGCCATGGCCGCAAAACTTGTGGTTGGCATATTCTCCAACGTTCAGTGTAGGAGAATCCAGCGTGGCCCATGAGGCCCTTCCCATGCTTGAGGGCCTTGTTGGGCACAAATAGGCATTGTGACCCTCAGGATGAGCCCTGTCCTCAAGGAAGTCCTCTCAGTGTCTGAATCAAGAGCCCACATATTGGACTTGCCATGCCCCTAGGCCCCCAAACTTAAACAGAGGTGGGGTTATCCAGTTGTCCCTACCAAGGACTCTGCTCTGGAATCCCTCTTTTATTGGCACACATGAGGTATATAAAATAAAATAAAATAAAAACAGAAAGGACACCTCCCATCCCACAGAATGTACCCAAACTCTTGGGATTGGGTCA
The DNA here is from genome assembly GCF_022355385.1 of Mustela nigripes. Classification (NCBI taxonomy): domain Eukaryota; kingdom Metazoa; phylum Chordata; class Mammalia; order Carnivora; family Mustelidae; genus Mustela; species Mustela nigripes. The sequence goes on from NW_026753087.1 coordinate 577, forward strand.
AATCCTCAGGGAAGGAAAGCCGTCCACAACCCATGAGGCCACGCCAGCATTCGACCCACATTGTTGACACAAATCCAGAGACAAAACCTGAGCAAGCACCTCAAACTCACCCTTTTTCATATCCCGAAGTGTTATCACGGTCTGTAGATTGGGCGAGCCATACCTATGTCCCCAAACCTAAGCAGAATTCGTGTTTTCAGACTTCTGTCCCCACAGGCCTGGCCCACACGCCCTCAAGGCTGGGCCCCTAGAGCCAAACTCAGAACTGTGCCTGCCCTCTCCAGGGGATTTCTGCCCATTCCATTGGCCACAACCCTATAGATTAGGAGAAATTCCAAAATCCCGAGGCCATTCCCAATATTTTAGGCTGCCCAGGACAAACAGGGGCGATCTGACACAAGCCGAGCAGCTACCTACCCACAGATCCATAGAAACGTATCCCCAGGAAAGAGATTGAACTGGATAGGCACCTAGGCCCTAATCATATCCATTGCTTTTGTTTCCAGGCATCTCTCCTCAGAGGCCTGGTTTCCATTACCAGCATATGGGAGATTCCTTAGGCACTCATCAAAACAATTCTCTTCTCTACCTAGGAAACGTACACTTTAGAGCTCCATCAAAACCTCCGGTTATGAACATGCCTCAAGGCCCCGGATCAAGCACCCCATTCCAAGGTCTCCATGAGACACAAATGCACATTATGACCCATCCTCAACTCACCCATTTCAACACACCCGTCTCGGTTACTCCCCTAGATCCAGCAGATCGAACTTGCCTTGGCGCTATGAGACACCTGGAATGGGAGGC
>NW_026753088.1:0-1382 GCF_022355385.1 Mustela nigripes
TAGATAAAATTGTCAGTTTTCTGGTCTTCATGAGGACAACTTAAAGAGTTTCTCAGGACCTTTCAGTAAAAGCAAGCCTTCATTTTCTATCCACAACAATTATATCAACAAAGGCCTTCATGTAGGGCCATCTATGTATCTCTAAAAAACATAGCATGACATATCAACGGCAAAAAATGGATGTGAAGGGGACAATTGCTTTGCGTCAGTACTCTGAGCAGTAACATACATGGCCTTACTCACCCAGCAGAACTCCAGAGCTAGCTGATGGCAAGGAGTTTTGCAAATGTTTGCTGAACAGCTTAAGCACTATTATTTTTAACTTAGTGTGCATATCTATTTTCTCAAGATATGTTAATTTATTTTATTGACTTATTACAAAACCAAATAATTTCCTCTTATTTAAGTGGCAGGTAAATAGCATTCTTTTTAATTTAAATCAAATGGTTTTTTAGGGAAAATATACTAAAAATTCTGAAACTTGTATTGCTTATGAATCTTTTATTGGAATCCTTATCAAGTTGTATTTTTCAAGTTTTTCCTAAATAATCTTCAATGAATTGAAAATATTTTTTGGATTTTATTCAAGGCTATTAACACACAATTTCACTTTGTTAAATATAGTGCTAAACGTTCAACCACAACGTTGTGTCTTTTTTTTTTCCACTACCACATCCTCCATCTACTGGCTGGATTCTCTCCCCAACTAGCACATATATACCATTGTCTATCTTTAGGATAAGTAAGGGTCATCTTTTTTCTTTATTCTATTCCTCGTATGCTTCTGAACTTGTTGAATTTTAATATAGTCACACCATAAGCATCACATATTTGATTCTCCTTTCAATAGTAAACAGTGCACAACCAGAGCATACCTTCAAAGCTATCAATAGACTTACTCTGATATGTTATTTTTGTATTTTTGTAAATTAAAATAATTAAATTATAGAACAAGAGTTTCAGGTGGTAGGTGTTGTAAGTTTTACCCAAACTGACTTTTGTCAAACTCGTTTTTGTCATCATATATGTCAAGTAGTTTTCTCAGGCTTATTTTTAGAATATCCTTGTATAATCAATATTTACACTGATATCTAGTATAAAAATCTTGCAATTTATTTTAGAAACATTAAGATATTGAAAATCAATCTATTTCTTTGATTCATTAAAGTCATTTTTGGCTTGTTTCCAGTACTTTCTTACTGGTTAAAAAATGAATTTGAAGTAGTCTGAATTTCATTATTATATGGCACTTTTCCTTTGATGAATACAAAGACGATATTCTATATTAGCTATCTGAGAAGAATTCATTTTTTAAATTTTATTTATTTGTAAGAGAGAGAGTGAGAGAGAGCACAAGCAGGGGGAGCAGCAGGGTGAGGGAG
>NW_026753089.1:0-1382 GCF_022355385.1 Mustela nigripes
AAAAGAAATGGAACAAATCATTCTAAAATTTATATGGAACCAGAAAAGACCTCGAATAGCTAAATGGATATTGAAAAAGAAAGCCAACGTTGGTGGCATCACATTTCCGGACTTCAAGCTATATTACAAAGCTGTCATCATCAAGACAGCATGGTACTGGCACAAAAACAGACCCATAGATCAATGGCACAGAATAGAGAGCCCAGAAATAGACTCTCAACTCTATGGTCAACTAATCTTCGACAAAGCAGGAAAGCATGTCCAATGGAAAAAAGACAGCCTTTTTTTTTTTTTTTAAGATTTATTTATTTGTTTGACAGACAGAGATCACCAGCAGGCAGAGAGGAAGACAGAGAGAGAGGAGCAAGCAGGCTCTCTGAGGAGCAGAGAGCCCGATGTGGGGCTCGATCCCAGGACCCTGGGATCATGACCTGAGCCGAAGCAGAGGCTTTAACCCACTGAGCCACCCATGCGCCCCCTCTGGAGACATATCTTGAAAGAAGTTGCTGTGGCTGATATCGAAGAGATTAGTGCCTATGTTCTCCTCTAGGAGTCTGATGGATTCCTGTCTCACGTTGAGGTCTTTTATCCATTTTGAGTTGATCTTTGTGTATGGTGTAAGAGAATGGTTGAGTTTCATTCTTCTACATATAGCTGACCAGTTTTCCCAGCACCATTTATTGAAGAGACTTTTTTCCAATGTATATTTTTTTCCTGTTTTGTCGAAGATTAATTGACTATAGAGTTGAGGGTCCATATCTGGGCTCTCTACTTTGTTCCACTGGTCTATGTGTCTGTTTTTATGCCAGTACCATGATGTCTTGGTGATCACAGCTTTGTAATAAAGCTTGAAATCAGGTAACATGATGCCCCCAGCTTTATTTTTGTTTTTCAACATTTCCTTAGTGATTCGGTGTCTCATCTGATTCCATACAAATTTTTGGATTATTTGCTCCAACTCTTTGAAGAATACCAGTGGAATTTTGATTGGAATGGCATTAAGAGTATAGATTGCTCTAGACAGTAGAGACATTTTAACAATGTTTATTCTTCCGATCTCCAAAGGAAAAGGAAACAAAAGCGAAGATGAACTTTTGGGACTTCATCAAAATCAAAAGCTTCTGCACAGCCAAGGAAACAGTCAAAAAAAAAAAAAAACAAAAAAAACCAACCAAACAAACAAACAAAAAAAATAAACAAAGAGGCAACCCACGGAATGGGAGGAGATATTTGCAAATGACAGAACAGACAAAAGGTTGATATCCAGGATCTATAATGAACTCTTCAAATTCAACACACATGAAACAGGCAAACATATCAAAAAATGGGAAGAAGATATGAACAGACACTTCTTCAATCAAGACATACAAATGGCTATCAGA
>NW_026753090.1:0-1382 GCF_022355385.1 Mustela nigripes
AGTGTAATTTCTCTTCTTCATTCTTTCTCAGAACTGCTTTGATTATTCGTTGTCTTTTATGGTCTCATATACATTTTAGGATTCTTTACTTACTTTTGTAAAAAAATAATATTGGATTTTTTTTAAGATTTTTAAATTATTTATTTGACAGAGAGAGATGACAAGCAGGCAGAGGCAGGCAGAGAGAGAAGAGGAAGCAGGCTTCCTGCTGAGCAGAGAGCCTGATTTGGGGCTCGATCCCAGGACCCTGGGATCATGACCTGAGCCGAAGGCAGCGGCTTAACCCACTGAGCTACCCAGGTGCCCCTAACATTGGATTTTTGATAGGAATTGGATTTACAGATGGTTTTCGGTAGTATGGACATTTTAACAATGTTAATTCTTACCATTCATAAATATGAGCTATCTTTCCATTTGTGTCTCCTTCAATTTCTTTATCAATGTCATAGTTTATTGAGTACAGATCTTTCATCTTCTTAGTTAAATCTATTCCTAAGTATTTTATTATTTTTGATGCTATTGTGAATTAGATTGTTTTCTTCATTTTTTCAGATAGTTCATCATTAGAGTGTTAAAATGCTCCTGTCTTGTGCTTACAGATTCACACATTTCACAGCACTCACCATCACTCACCATAGCACCTGCCCTCCCCATCCTCTCCCAACACACCTCCCCCCAGCAACCCTCAGTCTGTTTTGTGAGATTCAGTCTTTTATGGTTTGTCTCCCTCCCAATCCCATCTTCTTTTTTCTTTTCGTACGCCCAAAACCGCCTATGTTGCATCTCTACTTCATCATATCAGGGAGATCATAGGATAGTTGTCTTTCTCAGATTGATTTATTTCGCCAAGCAATTCCATGCTATATATCATAATAACTTATTTTAATAGTGGCTTTGCAATTTTTCAGATATATCCATTTAATGAAACCACTATCAAATAAACAAAAATAAACAAATTAACAGGGGTTAGAGACAGAAGTTATCTAATCTAAAAATAGCACATGTTCATAGAATACACAACACATATCCCAAGTACTACTATAGGTTTCAAGTAATAGTCAAAACAATAGTAAAAATGATTCAGACCCGACCAGTCAATCATAAATGGGACCTTAACTGTAAATCCTTATCTTTAGATCAAAGCGGGTAATTGGGTGCTGAAGATACATTATAGAACTAATATGTTATAGAACTCCTCTGAAATGAGTCATTTATTCCATCTCTTTTCCTGCACAGCTGCTGACCCATGTTTTGGTTCCTGGAAATAGCTGATACCCTGTCATACTTCTTAAAAGCACATATATTGATAACTCTACTCATTCCTCCATTCCTCTTTGACTGTCACTGTGTTAAAATGTGGAGTCAGCTGACTCACTTGTGGT
>NW_026753091.1:0-1382 GCF_022355385.1 Mustela nigripes
AGCACCTGGGCGGCACCCTCAGTGAAGTGCCCAACTCTGGGTTCTGGCTCATGTGGTGACCTCAGGCTATTGAGATTGAGCCCTGAGGCTAGCTCTGGGCTCAGGGAAGAGTCCACAATGTCTCTCTTCGGGTCCTGCCCTTTCCCCCTTCCCCATGAAGAGTGCTCTTGCCCTGAAACAAACTAGGAAACGCCTTCACAGAAATAAACAATGGTTGAGAGGGGAGGGATGGGGAGAAAAGCGACTGGCCTGGTCCCCTAAAAATTAATGGCACTAGAGAAGATGAGCTTTGGGAACTATAGCTTAATGGATACAACGTGTAAAAAGCTTCAGTGAGTCATGGTGGGAACAGGCCATGAGGGCAGCAAATACAGTCTTAGATGATGTTATTAGTAGCATTACAGGCTCTAGATTTCCTGTGGTGGTGTTCTTGGCACGACCGGCCCCACCAAAGTGGATATGCACAACCTGGAACAGAGGGTCTTGGAGATCCCAGCACGTGAGGTATGATGAGAGGGTAAAATGATAGGAGGTGTCCTTTGGAAGGACCGTCTCCTTGACTTTAAAAGGGAGAACCCAAATCTGTAGGTGAAATCTTTTTGGCTACAAAGAATACGGAGGGCTCCTAAGGTCAAGGTCTCCTCGTCACTTGCAAAAATGTCGAAGAACATATTCAGACATTTCAAAGATGTCCTCATGTCCATCCGTTCCCACTCTGGAATTCTATCAATGAGGTGAGAGTTCCTATAGTTGGAAAAAAGATCTAAAATGACTTCCCTTTCTCATGTAATTTCTGTAACCTCCAGGACACACCCACCTACCCCTTCCAGCGCTGTAATGAAGCCACAGCTGGTGCCAATTTGTGGAACTCGTTAAAGGCTATTTTCCCTTATATACTCCCGGACCAAGTTCCCATGCTCCCTCACCTGATTCCCTGCACTCACCTCCCCCCTGGTGTGTTCACACCTGCACGTGCCAAAAGGTAGCCAGAGTGACCTTTCAAAGACCTATCAGTTTCTGGCATTTGTCTCCATAGAAATTTGCACTGATCTTCTAACAAATTCTCAGTCCTCCAAAGGCATCCATAATCCTCCCATCCCTCTCTTCCTACCCCTCCAACTGACTGATGCCTGTTCTGCCCCGTCTCTCTGCCCTTCAACCACGCTGCCTCCCTCTTCCTGTGGAGACCCCTCATAGCACCTGCCTCTAAGCACAGGTGATTCCCATTGATGGGAAGACCCTCTTCCTCTCCCCCGTCTCCCCACTCCAGGTACTCCCACTTATTTGTGAGCTCACAAGCCCCATGGTACACACTCTCCATGCAGCCTGCTCTCTCTTTTCTAGCACTGGCCTCCGTTTCTAGCTGTGGTTGTGTCATGGAT
>NW_026753092.1:0-1382 GCF_022355385.1 Mustela nigripes
TCACAAACACACAATGTGACCCTCAGCTTGAGCCCAGTCCTCAGGTAAGGCCTCTCAGTGGCTGGATGGAGAGACAGCATATTGGGCTGGCCATGCCCCTAGGCCCCAATTTTTAACCATAGTTTGGGTTGTCCCTTCACTCTTCCCCAGGGCTCTGCTTTGGAATACCTCTTTTGGTGGGACACCTGAGGTAACAAACCTGAAAGGAGTCCTCCCATCCCACAGATTGACGAAAAACAATTGGTATCGGGCCAAGTCCAAGAAGAGCAAGATTCATCCATCGCCCATGAGGCCTCCCCAACATTCCACGGCCATCGTTGATAAAAAATCCAGAGACAAATGCCTGAGCATGCGCCTCAGACTCGCTCATTCTTCATATGCTGAAGAGTTCTTCAGATAAGAAAATACACGGCACTCGAAGGCACCCCAAATATATAGTCTAACCTGGGCACTAATGCACTGTCTGACAACCTGAGCCCGGACCTCGTGACCAACACCCAGACAGCTGACCGCACACTGAGCACATCAGACCCGCCATGGCCTTAGGTCCTCATCTCTTCCCTACCCCAGTTTTCAGGCTTCAGAACCTAGACCTTATCTCCAATCACTGCCCAGCGGTGACTGTGATGCAGAAATCAGAATTCTTCCTTACCCATGGCAAGAAAACTTGTGGTTGGCATGTTGTCCAACATTCAGCGTAGGAGAAACCAGCATTCACCCTGAGGCCCCGCATATTCTTGAGTGCGACGAGGGCATAAACACGCATTGTGACCCTCAGCGTGAGTCCTGTCCTCTAGTACGTCCTCTCATTGGCTGGACAATTAGATGTCATAATGGGCTTGACATGTCCCTAGGCCCCAATTTTTAACCAGATTTCTGGTTGTCCCGTCGCCCCGCCCAGGCCTCTACTCTGGAATCCCCCTTTTGGTGGGACACCTGAGGTTGAAAAACAAAACAAAACAAATCAAAAACAACAGAGCAACGGACTTCTTCCATCCCACAGAATGACCCCAAACTCTTTGGACAGGGCCAAACTCCCAGAGAGTAAGACTCATCCATTTCCCATGAAGTCACCCGGAAATTTCACGACCATGAGTGACAGGATATCCAGAGACAAAAATTTGTGCAGAGCCTCACACTCGCCCTTTTTTCATATCCCGAAGAGTTCTCCTCATTGTCTGTAGATCAGTCCTGCCATACATATGACCCGAAACATGAGCCGAGTTTCTGTTTTCAGACAACTGTCCAAACAGCCCTGGCCTACACACCCTACAGGCTCCAGCCCCTGGAGCCAAACCTGACGACTGTGATTGCCCTCTCCAAGGGAATTGTATCTGCCCATTCCAATGGCCACAACCCTACTAAGAGTATAAACCTCCAAA
>NW_026753093.1:0-1382 GCF_022355385.1 Mustela nigripes
TCCGTTCTCAGACTAATGGCCCACAATCCCTCCAGTTTGGCAATCCATAATTACAATGCAGCACTCTGCCTGCCCTCCAGAAGAAAAACATTGCCCTCTGGGGCTACCCAGAAACCCCAAATGAAGATCAACCTGCACGCCACTTGGCTGTACCCAAAATATATAGGCTGACCTGGGCAATAATGCCCTTTCTGACAGAGCCTGAGCCTGGACCTCCTGGCCCCACCCAGACAGCTTGCCGCTCACTGAGCACATAGGAACAGCCATTGCCTTAGGTCGTTATCTCTTCCCAACCTCGGTTTCCAGGATTCAGATCCTAGACCTTATCTTCAATCACTGCCCAGGTTTGAAAATGATGCAGAAATCAGAACTCCTTCCCAATGGCAAGAACCTTGTGGTTGGCTTGTTGTCCAACGTTCAGTGTAGTGGAAACCTGTTTGTCCAATGAGGCCCCGCCATTGCTCGCGGGCCACATAGGTGGCAAACTCACATTGTGACACACAGCCTTAGCCCAGTCCTCAGGTAATGCCTCTCAGTGGCTGGATGAAGAGACAGCATATTGGGCTTGCCATGCCCATAGGCCCCAATTTTTAACCATAGGTCGGGTTGTCCCTTCATTCTTCCCCAGGGCTCTGCTTTGGAATTCCTCTTTTGGTGGGACACCTGAGGTAACAACCCTGAAAGGAGTCATCCATCCCACAGATTGACGAAAAACAATTGGGATCGGGCCAAATCCACAGAGAGCAAGATTTGTCCATGGCCCATGAGTCCTCCTCGACATTCCACGGCCTTCGCTAAAACAAAATCCAGAGACAAAACCCTGAGCAAGCGCCTCAGACTCGCACTATCTTCATATCCTGAAGATGTCTTCTCATGGTTTGTTCATCGTGCCTGCCATACCTACGTCCCCAAACATAAGCTGAGTTTGTGTTTTCAGACTTCTGTCCTCAAAGTCCTGGGGCACACACCATCCAGGCTGGGGACCCTGGAGCCACACATTAGGGCTGTGCCTACCCAATCCATGGGAATTCTGCCCATTCCATTGTTCAAAATCGTACAAATAACGAGAACCCTCCAAAGTCTCTGAGGCCATCCCAATAGTATACGTCGCCCGGGACAAGAAGAGGCAGTCTGTCACCAGCTGAGCATCTACCTCCACTCATAACCTAGATGGATGTCCCCAGAGAAGAAGATTGAGCCAGACAGGACCCTAGGCCAAAATCGGATCCATTGCTTTGGTTTACAGGCATGTCTCCTCAAAACCCTGGATTCAAATACCAGCATTGTGGTTTTCCTGAGGCACCCATCAGAACAAACCTCGTCTCCACAAGGAAACTTGTGCATGGGAGCTAAGCTTTTGACATAGCTCCCATGCACAAGTT
>NW_026753094.1:0-1382 GCF_022355385.1 Mustela nigripes
TTAATGACTTCTGCCCAAATGCAGCAGAAGAGAAAAAAATAAAGAAAATATTTAAATAAGTACTGAGATAAATTTTGGAGAATTAAAGAAAGATGAAAGATACCAGACTTAAAATGATGCCAAACATGAAAAATCAGAAACAAAACAAAACAAAAACCACACACAAAAAAACCACTCATATAGGGTGCCTGGGTGGCTCAGTGGGTTAAGCCACTGCCTTAGGCTCAGGTCATAATCTCAGGGTCCTGGGATCGAGTCACGCATGGGGCTCTCTGCTTGGCGGGGAGCGTGCTTCCTCCTCTCTCTCTCTCTGCCTGCCTCTCCAACTACTTGTGATTTCTCTCTGTCAAATAAATAAATAAAATCTTTAAAAAAACACTCATATATATTATGGTGAGTTTTAAGAATATCAAAAACAGGGAAGAGCATAAATGATGCCCAAGACAAGAACAGATCACCTAAAATGTACAAGAATAATACTGACAGCAGAATTCTCAATAATAATAGCATATAAAGGAGATAGCTGGGTGTTTGTATAGATGGAAAAGATATTTGAAACGAGACATTATACATCAAGCCAAATTATTGATTAAATTTGAGGGCACAGTAAAAATACAATGAAGCATGTTAGGTCTTAGAACATTTATCACACAGAGACACACATTTTAGAAAACTTCCTTGGAGGACAGCTCAATTTAGATAGAGAAAACAGAATTATGTACTCAAAGGCACATTTTAAAGGAAGGATTGAATATAGTCTGCACTGCAAATATTCTTTAATCGTATGTTCTGAATTTCCTAAATTTAAGAAGTATTTGTTCAAATATTTATCTTTAAATAAACCCTAGGAGACTTTTTCTTGGGTTCTGGAAAATCAGTCCATTTGGATACAAATCTTTTTGTCACTGATGGAAATTTTGATAGCCCTTAACTGTGGAATGCCTAATGTATTGTTAAAGCAATTGTGATTTGCCAATACATGGGTAATGTGTGTGTGTTGTGTGTGTTTATTTTTATATTTGATAGTTTTACCCATCTATGATATTTTTAAGTAGACATAATTTTAATAAATTATGATTTGTTGAAATTTATCTGAGGTTATATATAATAAAATGAAATTTGTGTGAACTGAAGAAGTGCGCCTCCATTTTTTTAAAAGAGTAGACTTGTCTTTAAAAATTGTCAAAGAGAGTCAAGATGGCGGAGAAGTAGCAAGCTGAGACTGCTTCAGCTAGCCGGAGATCAGCTAGATAGCTTATCTAAAGATTGCAAACACCTGAAAATCCATCGGCAGATCGAAGAGAAGAAGAACAGCAATTCTGGAAACAGAAAATCAACCACTTTCTGAAAGGTAGGACCGGCGGAGAAGTGAATCCAAAGTG
>NW_026753095.1:0-1181 GCF_022355385.1 Mustela nigripes
ACACAAACTCAGCTTATGTTTGGGGACGTAGGTATTGCAGGCCCGATGTACAAACCATGAGAAGACATCTTCAGGATATGAAGATAGTGCGAGTCTGAGGCGCTTGCTTAGGCTTTTGTCTCTGGATTTTGTATCAGCAATGGCCGTGGAATGTCGAGGAGGCTTCATGGGCCATGGACGAATATTGCTTTCTGTGGATTTGGCCCGATCCCAATTGTTTTTCGTCAATCTGTTGGATGGAGGACTCCTTTCAGGGTTGTTACATCAGCTGTCCAACCAAAAGAGGAATTCCAAAGCAGAGCCCTGGGGAAGAGTGAAGGGACAACACGAACTATGGTTAAATTTGGGGCCTAGGGGCATGGCAAGCCCAATATGCTGTCTCTTCATCCAGCCAGTGAGAGGCGTTAGCTGAGGACTGGGCTTAGGCTGAGGGTCACAATGTGTTTGCTACCTATCTCGACCGCGAGCAATGGCGGGTCCTCAAGGGACACACTGGTTTCAACTACACTGAACGTTGGACAACAAGCCAACCACAAGTTTTCCTGCCATCGGGAAGGAGGTCTGATTTCTGCAACATTTTCAAACCTGGGCAGTGTTTGGAGATAAGGTCTAGGTTCTGAAGCCTGAAAACTGAGGTTGGGAAGGGATAACGACCTAAGGCCTTGGGGGGTCTGAAGTTCTCAGTTTTTAGCCAGCTTTCTGGGTGGGCCCAGGAGGTCCAGGCTCAGGCTGTGTCAGAAAGGGCATTATTGCCCAGGTCAGCCTATATATTTTGGGTATAGCCAAGTGTCGTGCAGGTTGATCTTCACTTGGGGTTTCTAGGTAGCCCCAGAGGGCAATATATTTCTTCTGCAGGGCAGGTAGAGTGCTGCATTGTAGTTCTGGATTGCCAAACTGGAGGGCTTGTGAGCCAGTAGTCTGTGTATAGAAGTCTGAGTACACAAGCAAGGCTTAGGTTTCTGGGTGAGGACATGGCAGGCACAATCTACAGACCTGAACCGAGATCTCGTGCATCTGAAGTCAGGGTGAGGATCAGACGATCGCTCAGGTTGGACCTTATGTCCCTGATGGCCCCTTTATGAAGGGGGGGGATCATGTGGCCATGGGGGTTCTCTCACGATGGGAGTTCTGAGAATCTCCCAACTGCAAAGATTCTTCTGCAGGACAATTGAGACCTGTTT
>NW_026753095.1:1281-1382 GCF_022355385.1 Mustela nigripes
TGGGTATAGCCAAGTGTCGTGCAGGTTGATCTTCACTTGGGGTTTCTAGGTAGCCCCAGAGGGCAATGTATTACTTCTGCAGGGCAGGTAGAGTGCTGCAT
>NW_026753096.1:0-1382 GCF_022355385.1 Mustela nigripes
CTCCAGTGAGGGCCTGGGAGGAGCAGGGAAGAGAGCTCAGGGCCCCCTGAGCTACTGGCCTGGGCTAGATCCTGAAGTTCACCTTTGCACAACACTGGCACTTGTCTTCCCTGTCCCTGGAGCCTGATTTCTGCAGATACCTGAGTGCGGGCTCCCCCAATCCTACAGGACTCCAGGGAAACGTCCTCTCACCAGCCAGGACTCCCTGATCATTGTGTATTGTGAGCGATCCCACCCCCATCACTCTCCACACATGCTCTCCCTGACCCATCTGTTCTCAGGTTGAGTCGTCCACGGTGTGAATTTCCCAGCTTTTGTCAGAGCAGGACTGTGTCTCGGTGGCCCGGGGTTGTATCCCTAGAAGGGCGCCCCGCACATGTAGGACTTCCACCGTTAAGTGTGGAATTGGTAAGTAAGTGTGGGACTGAGGCCACGACAGTCACACCTACACAGCTCTGTCCTCTGTGCTCCCCAGAAATCACCCATGTGTCAAAGGTCTCCAGCTGCTAGTCCCTTACCCAGGGCGCTGACTGGAAGTGGAGGACTCCTGCCGGGTCGCAGTGTCCCATGTGGGGGCTGGCAGTGTCCTGTGAAGACCTGGAGTGCTGGGGGGCCTTACAGAGCTGGGGGTTGCAGTGCTGGCTGGAGGAGAAACACATGTCAGTCCTGCTGTCCTCCCCCGGGCTCTCCCATTCTCTGGCAGCTGTGTGGCTCCAACTCACATAGTCCTGGTCACTCAGGCCATCTGGACAGGTGTCTGGGCTCCACATCCGCCCACAGCCACACCCAGGCCTGCCTGGAACTCTGGCCTCCCCAGCCCCCTCTGCAGGTGCACCCTGGCCAGGTGGGCGATTTCAGAGGCAGAGCATCTCCCAGCACGGCATGGGACAGTGTGTGAAAGGAGCTCAGGGCTCTAGACTCAGCCACCCCGCCCCTGGTTTGTCCTGGCGGACGATGGGCTGAGCTTTCCTCTGCAGAGACTGATCCAGAACTGGGGATGGGGGCTGGGTCCTCAGTCAGGGCTAATGTCTGGAGTGAGGACCTTGAAACAGGGTGCTCAGCAGAGTCCACACTGAATGATGGGTCCTGCACTCAGTGCACTCAGCCCCGGAACTCTCAGCCAGAACTGTGAACCTGGGTGGCCGCGGGACGGAAGGATAGACAGAAAGAAAGACCTAGTGAGACAGACACACACCCAGGGCACCACACAGAACGTTCCCTGTCCTGGAGCCAACTAGACAATGGTCTTTCTCTTCCAGGCGGTGGTGTCCGAGGACACTCAGCTCCTCGCTGTTAAATAGGAGCCCACAAGGGGCCTGGGAGGGCAGTGCCCCATGTGACAGAGACGCCCTGCAGGAAGGACGTCGGAGGAGCCAAGGCCA
>NW_026753097.1:0-231 GCF_022355385.1 Mustela nigripes
TTTCCATTGGGAAGGACTTCTGATTTCTGCATCATTTTCAAACCTGGACAGTGATTGGAGATAAGGTCTAGGATCTGAATCCTGAAAACCGAGGTTGGGAAGAGATAACGACCAAATCAATGGCTGGTCCTATGTGCTCAGTGAGCGGCAAGCTGTCTGGGTGGGGCCAGGAGGTCCAGGCTCTGGCTCTGTCAGAAAGGGCATTATTGCCCAGGTCAGCCAATATATTTT
>NW_026753097.1:331-1382 GCF_022355385.1 Mustela nigripes
TTCAAACCTGGGCAGTGATTGGAGATAAGGTCTAGGATCTGAATCCTGAAAACCGAGGTTGGGAAGAGATAACGACCAAATCAATGGCTGGTCCTATGTGCTCAGTGAGCGGCAAGCTGTCTGGGTGGGGCCAGGAGGTCCAGGCTCTGGCTCTGTCAGAAAGGGCATTATTGCCCAGGTCAGCCTATATATTTTGGGTACAGCCAAGAGTCGTGCAGGTTGAACTTCATTTGGGGTTTCTGGGTAGGCCCAGAATGCAATGTATTTCTTCTGCAGGGCAGGTAGAGTGCTGTATTGTAGTTCTGGATTGCCAAACTGGAGGGCTTGAGAGCAAGTAGTCTGTGTACAGAAGTCTGAAGACACAATCTAGGCTTAGGTTTCTGGGTGAGGACATGGCAAGCACTATATACAGACCTGAATCGAGATCTCGTGCATCTGAAGTCAGGGTGAGGATCAGACTATTTCTCAGGTTGGACCTGAGGTACCTGATGGCCCCTTCATGAAGGGGGGGGGGGTTATCACGAGGCCAGGGGGTTTCTCACGATGGGAGTTGTGAGAAGCTCCCAAGTGCAAAGATTCTTCTGCAGGAAAATTGAGACCTGTTGGTTGGCTCCAGGCCAGTGATTCAGAGCAGGGTTCTAAGGATGGATGGCTGGGTAGGCCACCTCGCATTCCAATTGTCTCCTAGCAACAAGACAAGTTAGATCTGCTGGATCTCGGTGAGCAACCGAATATGCTGAGTTAAATTGGACTCTCCCGGCATGTGTCCTAATATGATTTTGTGTCTATGGAGACCTTGGAATGAAGCGGTGGCACTGGGGCCTTGAAGGGATCTCCTAAAAGATGCTTTGACACACCTCCCACGTGCAAGTTTCCCATGTATAGATGAGTTTTGTTCTGATGGGTGAGTCAAGAAACAATCATATGCTGGTACTGAAATCCAGGCCTCTGAGGAAGATGCGTGGAAACCAAAGCAATGGATCTGATTAGGGCCTAGGGGCCTGTTCGTTCCTTTTTACCTCTGGGGATATCAGTCTACGAGTCTGAGTGC
>NW_026753098.1:0-1382 GCF_022355385.1 Mustela nigripes
AGGTAGAAGACATAAATTACTAATATCAGATGAAAGAAGGGAGGGCTACTGCTAACAATCCCAATCACTGTAAATTCAACCAAACATTTATGGAATACTACACAATTCTCTAAAATCTCTTCCAGAAAGTTGAACTAGAAGGAATACTTCCTAAATCATTCTAGGAGATCATTATTACCCTGACACCAAAACCAATACTACAAGAAAAGAAACTACAAACTAGTATCTCTCATGAACACATACACAAAATCTTCAACAAAAATTAGCAAATAAAAGCAAACACTATATTAAAAACTTGTACACCAGGATCATGTAGGATTTATTCCAGGTATGCAACATTAGAAAATCAATGTGATCCATCATATCAACAGAAAAAAATCACATGATCATATCAATGAAGGGAGGAAAAAAAACATTTAACAAAACCCACACCTCTTCATTATTAACCCTCAGGAAACTAGGAATAGGAGGACTTCCTCAACTTGATAAAGAATGTCTCCAAAAATCCACAGCTAACATGATATTAATACTGAGAAAATAGAAGACAGAAAATCAAGGCAAGGATGTCCCTCCTACTACTACTATTCAATACTATACTGGAAGGCCAAACTAATGAAATAAGGTAAGAAAAGGAAACAAAAGGTATACAACCTGGGAAAGAATAAAACTTTGTTCACAGATGACATGACAGTCTACAGAAAATACAAAGACATCACACCCCACACCCACACTCACACCCTCCTGAAACTAGTCAAGTGATTACAGCAAGACTGCATGATACACAGCTAAAATACAGAAGTCAATTGCTTTCCAATGATGTATCAAAGGGCCAGTATTCAAAATTTATAAAGAATTTATCAAACTCAACATCCAAAAAACAAAAAAATCCAGTCAGGAAATGGACAGAAGACATGAACAGACCAAAGAAGACATCCAAATGGGCTCCACATCTCTCAGCATCAGGGAAATACAAATCAAAACCACAATGAGACGCCACCTTACATCAGTCAAAATGGCTAAAATTAACAAGTCAGGAAACAACAGATGTTGGCGAGGATGTGGAGAAAGGGGAATCCTCCTACACTGTTGGTGGGAATGCAACTCTGGAAAACAGTATGGAGGCTCCTTAAAAAGTTAAAAATGTAACAACCCAACGACTTAGCAATTGCCCTATTAGATGTTTATCCAAAGTACACAAAGTGATTTGAAGGGGCAAAAGCACCCCAATGTTTATAGTCAAACTATTGAAAGAGCCCAGATGTCCATCAACAAATGAATGGATAAAGAAGATGTGGTACACACACACGCACACACACACACACACACATTACTCAACCATCAAAAAGAACAAAATCTTGCCATTTGCAAGGACATGGATGGAA
>NW_026753099.1:0-1382 GCF_022355385.1 Mustela nigripes
CAGTGTGTCCATGCCACCAGCCAACAGCATTTGTCCATGCCATGTAACAACTGAGCAACATTCATAGGAATGGGGGGAGGAAAAGATGTCCAGAGGTGTTGACAGATGTTCTGCATGGAGGGACAGGAGCTGGCGCCATCACCTGCTGTTTCTAGTGGCCTTCTCTGTCGAGTTAAAACAAATGGCAATTATTTGCAACGGCAGGGATGAAACTAGAGGGTATTATTCCAAGCGAAATAAGCCAGTCAGAGAAAGAAAATTATCATATGATCTCACTCATATGTGGAGTTTAAGAAACAAAACAGAATCGTAGGGGAGTAAAGGAAAAAAATAAAACAAGATGAAGTCAAAGAGGGAGACAAACCAGAAGAGACTTTAAAAAAAAAAGATTTTTATTTACTTATTTGACAAACAGAGATCACAAGTAGGCAGAGAGGCAGGAAGAGAGAGAGAGGAGGATGCAGACTCCCCAGGGAGCAGAGAGCCTGATGTGGGGCTTGATCCTAGGACCCTGAGACCATAACCTGAGTTGAAGGCAGAGGCTTTAACCCACTGAGCCAGCCAGGTACCCCTCAGAGGAGACTCTTAATCACAGTAAAGAAACTGAGGGTTCTTGGAGGGGAGAGGGATGGGTGGATGGGGTAACTGGGTGATGGACATTAAGGAAGGCATGTGATACAGTGAGCACTGGGTGTTATAAAAGACTGATGAAACACTAACCTGTATGTCTGAAACTAGTATTATATGTTAATTTATTGTATTTAGATTAAAATTTTCTTTAAAAATAATTTTAAAATAAAATAAATAAGAATCAAATAATGATCAGAGCTACCCAGCAGGGAGTATCAGATCTAGATGTCAGTTAAATTAAGGGGCTTGCCGAAGTTTAGGAGAGTCACGCTAGGTCATTTTCCTGTGTGGGGAAGTCTTCAGGGGCAGTTCCAAAGACAAAGAATATTAATATTTCTCCTTCCCCCATTCCTCCTAGAGCCAATGATGTTTCCTCCACTCACCCACTGGCCCTGTATGTGGGTGTTGCTTTCTCTCTACCAATCAAAATTCAGTGAGTAACTAGAACTTCACCTTTTCCAGTATCCCCCTACCCCCGACCTTTTGTCTTTAATGGCCATGGGCAACAGGGACAAAGACATTTTTTAAAAACTTACAGAGATCTATTATGCTCTACTACCTTGGCCCGCATGGGCCACTGCAAAGGGATTCTGTGTACCGTGTACTCAGATGAATGGTCATTATCTTCGAAAAGGTAGGGGCAGTGATAGACACAGGAATCAAAAAAGCAAGAGTTAATGGACCATCAGAATAATGGAGTACCAACACATTTTTGTCCTTGGCTTGAATCCTCAAGGTCCAGTGTCTCAACA
>NW_026753100.1:0-1382 GCF_022355385.1 Mustela nigripes
GGGCAGAGGACATGAACAGACATTTCTGCAAAGAAGACATCCAGATGGCCAACAGACACATGAAAAAGTGCTCCCTATCACTCGGCATCAGGGAAATACAAATCAAAACCACAATGAGATATCACCTCACACCAGTCAGAATGGCTAAAATCAACAAGTCAGGAAATGACAGAAGAATTTTTAAAGGAACAGAATCTGGATATTAAGATGGAAAATATACCCCAACTTGCAAAAAAAATAAAATCATGAAGAGAGGGATGAAGACATGTTGACAGATTTAAAAGTCCAGCATTGACCTAGTTACATTCCACAAGGCAGGAATACTAAACAAGAGAAGGAAAGTGAGGTAGAGTTGAAGGAAGACATGTTTTCACATGAAAGCCACCACCAAGATACAATTAAAAAAAAAGAAGACCTTAACTTTAGGGAACAAACCGAGGGTTGCTGGATGGGAGGTGGGCGGGTAGATGGGGTAACTGGGTGACAGGCATTAAGGAAGTCAGATGATGGGATGAACACTGGCTGTTATATGCAACTGATCAATTATTGAACTCTGCATCTGAAACTAATGATGTACTGTATGTTGGCTAATAGAATAAAAAAAAAAACAGACAAGTTGATTCAATGTGGTGAATTTTCAGAACAAAGAAAATAATGGTTAAAGTACAAAAAAAATAGTTCTGCAGAATAAAACAAGAAAGCAAGTAAATAAACACGTGCATGTGCATTTAAGTGAGTGTGCATACACATGCAAAAGCAGGCTCTCTACAGAGGATCAGGAATCAAAGTAGCATCAGATTTCTCTCAGCAAAACTGAGTTGAGAAGGCAATGAAGCAGTATCATCAATATTCTGAGGGAAAATTATTTTAAACATATATTCTTTTCCAATATCTATTTACATCCATCTATTTATCTCTGTCTGATTGCTTGTCTACCTATCTACCTATATATGAGGAACAGTTTTTAAAATGTATCCTGTGGCAAATTATTTTCAAAAAAAAATCCAGAGCAATATGTCTGTCCAGTATTTTGTTGCAAGACCTCTACTTTCTCTTTAAGAAGTGGAGTATCTTCCCTATGACTTCGAATCTGGAAAGTACATTTCAACTGTCATGATACAATAAAGCAGAGATTACAGTAACATTGATCATATAGCTTTTAAAACACTGTACGAGAAAGACACACCATTGACAAAAAGCACCAAATTTGGAAAAAATATTTGAAACATTAATGAAACAAATATTTGTCATGCATAATTTGTCTAAAAGCTTTTAAAAATTAAAAGAAAAATTACAACTACATTTTAAATATTAGTCAAAATTTGAGTATGCCTAAGTCACAGAAGAAGAAATACACATGGGTAATAAAATGCAAAAAAAAA
>NW_026753101.1:0-1382 GCF_022355385.1 Mustela nigripes
TGAGTCTGCCGTGGTTTCTTGGGTGTTGATAGAAGACGCAGACTCATGGTTCAGAAATAATATAGTTTATTATTCACAGCAATAGATGTAGCCAGAATATTAACAGTATTTGTGTGTGTGTGTGTGTTTTGTGTTTGTGTGTGTGTGTGTGTGTGTAGGGGTGGGAGTTATATATCAGTTCTGAGCCTCAGTTCCCACAAGAAGAATCAAAACACAGGCAGATAATATTTGCAAACACAACAGGTTAAGTTAAAAAAAAGATACTATTTATGTCTTCAAAGTCTATTCAATACAACCATCTTCAAAGGATGGTCTAGAACAAATAATACATGCAGAAATGTAAGCAACCAATTGAAAAGTGTCTCCCAAGAAACACACTTTGAGAGTCTTCATTTGACAAAAATACTATAGGATATTACATGGATCAGGTGCATTGAATACTGGAAGGTTAAAATTACAAGGGACCAAATATTTTTAAGCAGTTGGCATCCAGTAGAGTTCAAATAGGTTTTAAAAGGATTGAGGAAAGAAGCCATCAAAACCTGGGCCCAGGGGCGCCTGGGTAGCTCAGTGGGTTAAGCCTCTGCCTTCGGCTCAGGCCATGATCTCAGGGTCCTGGGATCGAGCTCTGCATCAGGCTCTCTGTTCAGCAGGGAGCCTGCATTCCCCTCTCTCTCTGCCTCTCTGCCTACTCTTGGTCTCTGTCTGTCAAATAAAAAAATAAAATCTTAAAAAAAAACAAAAGAAAAAAAAAAACCTGGGCCCAATTTTCCCAAAGTATGATTCTGATTCTAGTCTTTATGATGTTATCCCTTGAAGACAATGTCTCTAATTGAGTAGAATTAGTTTACTAAAGAGCATACCCCCATTTGTTGTAGGAGATGAACAATATGCAAGAGGCAAAATGCCACATGGAAGCCACCTGGTTCACAGTGGAATATAGAATCAGTTCCTTTGGGATGAATTTGTTCCACATTTGAATTCCAGCGTAAGGGAAAATAAGAGTGCCTTCTAATAGATTTTAAATAGAAAATGACAACGGAAGCTTATACAAGATTATAAAATGGGAAATTTCATTTAGATAAGCAACAATTTCAAAGTCATCTTCTTAATATTACAGACTCTTCACATAATCATAATTTTATTTTGGTATTATATGGTAATTTCAAATATAGTAAATATAATGGATTTACCTCTATAATTATAGCGAGTCTGGTCGTAGTTTAATGGCAACAAAACTTCAAGTTAGAAGTATGGTCTACCAATTATTAATACATTTGGAAATGGTGTGTCATCTTCACTCCACTTGTCTCACTAAAACAGTGAGCCAAAAATTAGGTCCAAGCTGTTTACTATGGTCAAAATGGGTTGCTTTTGCACTT
>NW_026753102.1:0-1382 GCF_022355385.1 Mustela nigripes
TGTGACCTTGTTCAAGTTATTCATCCCTCTGTGCTTTAGTTTCTTTAACTGTAAAGTGGGGGAAAAGAACAGTAACTACTTGACATTGTTGGCCCAAGGATTACACTTTATAAGACTTCAGTAGAGCCAGGCACATAATGAATGCTCTCTATGTGTTTGTTTTTCTTATAAATTTTCATTCATATTTTTGATTATTTTTTAAAGACAAATACCTAGAAACTGAATCACTGGCTTAAAGAGAGGGAGATTTTTGGAGACTCTTCGTAAATATTGTAAAATTACTTTCTAGATAGAGTTTACCAATTTATTACCCACCAGCCAGTATGAAAATGCCGTTCTCACTGTGCTCTTGCAATGCTGGATATTCTTTTTAAAAAATTACCAACCCAGATTCATTTTGAAATATGTTTTAGTTTTGTTGATTCCCTGTGCATGATTTTTTGTTTTGTCTTGCATTGTGTCTTCTGCCTCTGATGAAAGCATGTTTCTCGTATTGCATTGAATCCTCTGAAAAACTTAGAATGAGTAACAGTTGAAGGTGTCCATATATCTGTGCAAGAATTTTTTATTTGGATGTAGACGATTCTAGGGTAAAGTACTGTTTTAAAAGCTGGCTATCCTAAAATCCTTTTAAACTTAGAAAATTTAGGATAACTTTGAATGAAAATTGATTTTTATTTTATTTTGCTTTTTTTTTTTAATTTTATTTGACAGAGAAGAAGAG
Source organism: Mustela nigripes (assembly GCF_022355385.1). NCBI lineage: Eukaryota > Metazoa > Chordata > Mammalia > Carnivora > Mustelidae > Mustela > Mustela nigripes. Next base: position 725 of record NW_026753102.1, read on the forward strand.
ACAGCTAGAGAGGGAATACAAGTGGGGAGTAGGAGAGGGAAAAGCAGGCTTCCTGCTGAGCCAGGAGACTGATGCAGGGCTTGATCCCAGGACCCTGGATCATGACCTGAGCTGAAGGCTGATGCTTAACAACTGAGCCACTCAGGCGCCCCGAAAATTGATTTTTAAACATAGGGGTTTGTCTCTTGGTTTTACTTAGTTTTCTTTGTAGCCGCATCAAAATTAGAAGAAATTATCTTAGATGTTTTAGCAGCTTTTTTTATTAATCAGCTGAAGCAGTCTGGTACCCTTGAACTACTTTGATTTTAATTAGGAAACTGGTTCTCTATTTATTGCAATTGCTTTTAGGCTCCACATGAAAGACTTGATAGAGGCAAAGGAGTAAGAGAAATATAAGGAGTTAATGTCCCTTCGCGCCCTCCCTCCCCACCCCCGCGCCACTCCACCTTCCCCCATTGTCTTCTTCTTGTGTTGTGCCTCAGAGTTGAACCAAAGGGGTATGTGGAATAAGTGCACATGACCTGATATAGCACATCCAGTTCCTTTAACCTGCTATACGTGTCCAGGGGTTCTTTATTAATCTAAAGGATTTCTCTGTTTCCCTAGCAGCTGCATCAGTTAGCCTGGACCTGCTGTATTGGGTTTGATAGATGAAGAG
>NW_026753103.1:0-1381 GCF_022355385.1 Mustela nigripes
TACTGGTTTTTCTTTAATAGTGATGCATATTTGAACTAAATAAGCATCACTATTAAAGAAAAACCAGTACGATTTTTTTTTTAAGTTGGCTTACCTATTATCTATCTCTCCCATTAAAATGATTCCTCTGTGCTGGGGTTTTGTTGTGCTCATCTTAGGCCAGGCACTCAATAAATTGTCTCTGAATAATTGAATTGTTTGACTCCCTTGCTAGATTCTCAACTTCATGAGGCCAAGTATTGTTCTATTCAGTCCTTCTTTATCCTCAATGTCTGTTATATTGCAGTCACTTACGTGACTAATGGGACAAATCACAGAAAGAAAGAGTTAAAACTACAGAAAAACCCTGTAGGTTCAATAACACAAAGCTTTCTAATTGCTGCACTTTTGATTTTTTTTAAATGGTATTGAATTTAAATTAAATGAAAATACTTGAATGGTAGAATAATAAAAAAATTATAAAATACACTTGCTCCTTAAAGTAAGAATTATATAGGACATCTCTTCTAGAAGCAAACTTTTCAAATGTTAAACATCTGAAAGCATAGAAGATGTAAGAGTGTGAATTGTACTTCAATGCTCTTTTCTTTATATTCACCAAACAGCTTCATTCACACCTTTCCAATTTTTTCAACTCTTTTGACAAAGCCTTCAGAGGAGTTACTGCTGATGACAACTATCACAGCCTAACAGGAGAAATTTTATAAAGAAAAATAATAGCATATTTTTCCCAAATTGTTAAGGATATGGTGAAGCTCTGTCGGATTCAAAGGAGGAATGTGCAATTCCATGCTATTTATAATAATAACTTATTTTAATAGTGGCTTTGCAATTTTTCAGATATATCCATTTACTGAAACCACTATATGATCAAATAAACAAAAACAAACAAATTAACAGGGGTTCGAGACAGAAATTATCTAATCTAAAAATAGCACATGTTCACAGAATACACAACACATATCCCAAGTACTACTATAGGTTTCAAGTCATAGTCAAAATGATTCAGACCCTACCAGTCAAATCATAAATGGGACCTTAACTGTAAATCCTTATCTTTAGATCAAAGTGGGTAATTGGGTGCTTAAGATACATTTAGAACTAATATGTTATAGAACTCCTCTGAAATGAGTCATTTATTCCATCACTTTTCCTGCACAGCTGCTGACCCATGTTTTGGATCCTGGAAATAGCTGCTACCCTGTCATACTTCTTAAAAGCACATATATTGATAACTCTACTCATTCCTCCATTCCTCTGTGACTGTCACTGTGTTAAAATGTGGAGTCAGCTGACTCACTTGTGGTGGTAATAAAGTAGATGAGTTTGCAAAGTATTTTGTTATTTCTAAAAATGCAAAAACCAAATTACATTGAAATCC
>NW_026753104.1:0-1381 GCF_022355385.1 Mustela nigripes
TCTCCCCACCCCAGTTACTCCCACTTATTCGTGAGCTCACAAGCCCCATGGTACACACTCTCCATGCAGCCTGCTCTCTCTTTTCTAGCACTGGCCTCTGTTTCTAGCTGTGGTTGTGTCATGGATGTCCCTTCCCAGCCAGCCTCCAAGCTCTCCGTCCGTTTAGCTCCAACACGTGCCTGGCACGTAGTAAGCCCTGGCTAGCTTCTAAGAGCCTCACTGAGGGACTGAAAGCGTTTTAAAAATGTCACCACGTAGGCTTCAAACCGTAGGCGGAAAAAGCTTTGCCTGGATTGACATTTTAGAGACATATTCGTCAAGTTAGATGTGTTCACTGACTTTACCTTGTAAAAAATTAAAAAAAAGGACCTCTGTATCGCTTTGCATCTAACGAAGGCACGTGCATACTATTAGACCACGTTATGAGCTTAATGGAAGGAGACAAGATTTTTTCGCTAAGAAAATGTATAAGACTGTTGAGGTCACGTGGGAGGAAATAGTCCGTTTGTTGGAGCATTGCTATCTTACTCTATCACAGCCACTAATAAAATTCTGGCATAGGGTGAGTCAGAATTGTCTGTTGGAGAGGAGTTAGATCTGGCTCATGTTCATACAGACATGAAAGCCAGGAACGAAGAAGGAGGCTTTGAAAGCCTGGGTTGAGGAGGCGGTGTGGTTCACTGCGATGAGCTAAGTGCCCAGGGCCACCGGCAGACAGGTGGGCCTGTGTCCTTCCTTTGTTCTGGGGTCCCTCTTGCACCATGTGGTGAGGCTGGTGGCTGGGAGCATCTCAGGACAGGACCCGGTGGCATCTTACCTCTCCCACCCTCCTGTGGGCTCCAGTGGGCTCCACTGGGTCCCAGGGGACAGCCTGCCTTCCTTGCAAATCCCAGTAGCACTGGGAGCAGAAACAGGGACCAAAGAGTGAGCACCCTGTTTGACAAGCTGGACCAGCCACCTCTTCTTCAGATGCAGGGGGAGCCCTGGCATGCTGACTCCTCCCTTCTCCCTTTCCTCTCTTCCTCCCTCTTCCCTTCCCCTCTCTCCTTCCCTGGTGGTGCCCTTTCCTAATGCCCACTTCATCCCTTTTCCTTTCTTACATGCCTGTCTTCTAGATTTTCTTCTCTTTCCTCCCAATTGCTTCCCTTCATCTGCATCTCCTCTTTGGTCCCTTTGTCCCCGCTCTCTGCTCCTCCTCCCCTTCTCTGGCCCCTGTTCAGCTCCGTACCGACTGCAGGCAGAGCTGGACTAACAGGCTCACTCGCTAGCTCAGCCACCCTCCAGAGAAGTCACTCTTCGGTGGCCACCTTCCTGAACCCCTGGTCCTTTCTCCACTTGTTCAGCTATTGCTCTGAAGTCTGAGGAGGACAGAGCGGGGCTG
>NW_026753105.1:0-1381 GCF_022355385.1 Mustela nigripes
ACTGAGCCACCCAGGAGCCCCACTTCTCTTTTTTTTTTTTTAATTAGAGGGGGGGGAGGGGCAGAGGGAGAGGGAAAGAAAATCTTTTTTTTTTTTTAAAGATTTTATTTATTTGACAGAGATCACAAGTAGGCAGAGAGGCAGGCAGAGGGAGAGAGAGGAGGAAGCAGGCTCCCTGCTGAGCAGAGAGCCCAATGTGGGGCTCGATCCCAGGACCCTGGGATCATGACCTGAGCCAATGGCCGAGGCTTTAAACCACTGAACCACTCAGGCACCTGGGAAAGAGAATCTTAGGCAGGCTCTATGCCTAGCTGAAAGTCCAACTTGGGGCTCAATCTCATGACCCTGAGATCATGACCTGAGCTGAAATCCAGAATTGGACACTTAACTGACTGAGCTACATGTCTAAGAGCCCTGGACTACTTCTCTCAAGGCCAAATTCAGGCATTACCTAACTTTACAAGAGCTTATTCAAACTAAACAGTAACTATCTGATGGCTGAATGGCTTAGGAAGACCAGCTTCTTAGTTAAAAAAATAAAACAGAAAACAAAAAACAAAACTAGAATCTTCTGCTTGACAAATGGCTTAAATCAAGTGGACTTTCACATCAGGAAAACATGATAAATGCTTTTAAAAATCTTAAGGGTTATCATAAGTAGGCTTATTCTGCTTTGTTCCCCAAAGCAAAACCATGACTAACACCAGTTTCTCCCTCTTCCACTGCCTGCTACTCCCCGTGCTTATGTGCTTGGGCTCTCTCTATATATATATAAAAAAATCTTAAACAAAAAAGAAGGCATATTTAAGAAAATTCTGCATAAACCTATACCACATTGCGTTAGACTATTTGGTGGGCTCGTACGCTCCCCATTTCTAGAGTTTGGGTACTCCTTATCTGGGGAATGGCAACAGAGGCTTCTGGAGTCAAAAAAAACAAACAAAACCAAAAAACAAAAACTGGACTAAATGACCTCTAGTCTTCTTTCCCTATACGGCTGCATACCCTCCCAAGGTTTATTCTCCTACGGATCATCTTTCTTCCTCTTTATCAGTTAATGCTCTGGTTTATATTCCTGAGTACTAGAAGAAAAAAACTTTTCTCATTAACAGTGATGACGACAATGAAATCACCATTCAGTATTCAAGCCTTAAAGTGTTCCTCTATGATAAAAGCCATTTGTAGATAGTCACCTATGTAACACTTGAAAGAGGTACCTTCCTGACAGTTATAATGCTGATAAATGATAGTCAATGAATATTACAGCATTAAGTCAAGAAATTCAACTGGACTTCAACTTTTTCCGAGATTAATGAAATGCCAGAAGGCCAACCATTTCCAACCTTCACTTCCATTTATCTGCTGGCAGCCAGAAAGGAAC
>NW_026753106.1:0-1381 GCF_022355385.1 Mustela nigripes
ACAATCAGATTGGGTACCCCCCAGGGGTGTATGTACAGATAGCAGCTGCAGCAACTAGGGCTTGGAAGACCATACAGGGTTCTGGCGATTTGCAGGGACAACTTTCCAAGGTGTTGCAGGGGCCTAATGAACCCTATGCTGACTTTGTAGATCATCTGCTCCAAGTAGCAAGGTGCATATTTGGGGATGTGGACCAAGCAATGCCCCTTGTTAAACAATTAGCCTATGAACAAGCAAATAAATGGTTTAAAGAGGCTATCCACCCTTGGAAGTCTAAGGACCTGATTACATATATCAAAGTGTGTCGAGACATCACTGATACAGTTGTTCAGGGCCAAGTTGGGGCAGCAGCAGTAGCCCAAAGGATAAGAAGTTTCAATGGAGGAACCAGGAGTTCTTCCAAGGCTTGTTTCCTTTGTGGAAGGGACGGTCATCTTAAGAGGGATTATCCAAAGGGTAAAGGACCTCCTAGACCAGTCAAGCCCGCACCTGGGTTGTGCCCTCGTTGCCGTAAAGGGAATCATTGGGCTAATGAATGTAGGTCCCAGAAAGATATTCAAGGAAATCCCCTGCCACCGAATAACTGGATTCAATCCAATTACTCAAAAAACGGGAAGCAGGGCCCCGGAGCCCAACACAAATTTATGGGGCAGTAACGCAAAAATGCCCAGGACATGGTATCCTCCCTGGGAGAAAGGCGCACAACCTCTGGATCAACAAGGCTCGATATCAGAGCAGCCACCCGAATGGTCCTAACTCCGGAGATGGGCATTCAAGCATTGGCCTCCCATCTAAGAGGGGGGCCCCCCTCAGGGTACTGTAGGTTTATTACTTGGCCGAAGCTCCACTTATCTCAAAGGTCTGATAGTTCACCCTGGGGTAATAGATTCAGATTATGAGGGAGAGATCAAGATACTGGTGTCTTCACCAAGGGGAGTTACTGCAATTAGCCCAGGAGATCAGATAGCTCAACTTCTCATACTCCCTAGCTATCATGAAGCCTTTCCCAGTAAAGGAAAAGAAAAAGGTACGAGAGGTTTGGGGTCTACGGGAGTTGACCTAACATGCCTGACCCTGGATATGACTGATAGGCCTATAATTACCCTCAAGGTGCAAGGAAGGAAATTTTTAGGGTTACTGGATACGGGCGCCGATAAGAGCATCATCAGCCAACAAGAGTGGCCTCCGAGATGGCCCCTAACACAAGCAAAACAAACACTCAGGGGTTTAGGAATCGCTCAAAGTCCTGATCAAAGCACAGCTACCCTTGAGTGGGAGGATGACGAACGCCATAGGGGAACTTTTCAGCCCTATGTCTGCAATATTCCTATTTACCTCTGGGGACGAGACGTTTTGGAACAGATGAGCGTCCGCCTGACAA
>NW_026753107.1:0-1381 GCF_022355385.1 Mustela nigripes
CCGGACCTCGTGACCAACACCCAGACAGGTGACCGCACACTGAGCACATTAGACCCGCCAAGGCCTTAGGTCATCATCTCTTCCCTACCTCAGTTTTCAGGCTTCAGAACCTAGACCTTATCTCCAATCACTGCCCAGGGATGACTGTGATGCAGAAATCAGAACTCTACCTTACTCATGGCAAGAAACCTTGTGGTCGGCATGTTGTCCAACGTTCAGTGTAGCAGAAACCAGCATTCACCCTGAGGCCCCGCCCATTCTTGAGTGCCACGAGGGCATAAACACGCATTGTGACCCTGAGCGTGAGTCCTGTCCTCTAGTACGTCCTCTCAGTGGCTCAACCATTAGATGTCATAATGGGCTTGACATGTCCCTAGGCCCCAATTTTTTTTTTTTTTTAGATTTTATTTATTTATTTGTCAGAGAGAGAGCGAGCGAGAGCGAGCATAGGCAGACAGAGTGGAAGGCAGAGTCAGAGGGAGAAGCAGGCTCCCTGCAGAGAAAGGAGCCCGATGTGGGACTCGATCCCAGGACTCTGGGATCATGACCTGAGCCGAAGGCAGCTGCTTAACCAACTGAGCCACCCAGGCGTCCCCCTAGGCCCCAATTTTTAACCAGATTTCTGGTTGTCCAGTCGCCCCTACCCAGGGCTCAACTCAGGAATCACTCATTTGGTGGGAAACCTGAGGTTGAAAAACAAAACAAAACAAATCATCAACAACAGAAAAACGGACTTCTTCCATCCCACAGAATGACCCCAAACTCTTTGGGCGGGGCCAAACCCCTAGAGAGTAAGACTCGTCCATTTCCCATGAAGTCACCCGGAAATTTCACGACCATGAGTGACATGATATCCAGAGACAGAATGTTGAGCAAAAGCCTCACACTCGCCCTTTTTTAATATCCCGAAGAGTTCTCCTCATGGTCTGTAGATCAGTCCTGCCATACCTATGACCCGAAACATAAGCCGAGCTTGTGTTTTCAGACAACTGTCCAAACAGCCCTGGCCTACACACCCCACAGGCTCAGGCCCCTGGAGCCAAACCTGACGACTGTGCTTGCCCTCTCCAAGGGAATTTTGTGTGCCCATTCCAATGGCCAAAACCCTATTAATAGGATAAACCTCCAAATTCCCTGAAGCCATCCCAATATTTGTGGCTTCCCAGGACAAACAGGGGCAATTTGGGCCCATCTGAGCACATACCCGCTCTCAGACCCGAAGACTGATGTCCCCAGATGTAAAAAGGAACGAACAGGCCCCTAGGTACCTATCGGATCCATTGCTTTGGTTTCGAGGCATCTCTCCTCAGAGGCCTGGATTTCAATAACAGCATATGGCTGTTCTTCACTCACCCATCAGAACAAATCTCATCTACACATG
>NW_026753108.1:0-1381 GCF_022355385.1 Mustela nigripes
CTCCATAGACACAAAATCATATTAGGACACATCCACGGGAGAGTCTATTTCAACTCAGCCTCCTCGGTTGCTCCCCCAGATCCAGCAGATCTAACCTGTCTTGTTGCTTGGAGACAATTGGAATGCGAAGTGGGCTCCCCATCCATACATGCATAGAACCCTGCTCGAAAATGTTGTCCTGGAGCCAACCAACAGGTCTCAATTGTCCTGCAGAAAAATCTTTGCAATTGGGAGCTTCTCACAACTCCCATTGTGGGAAATCCCCCATGGCCTCGTGATCCACCCCCCCTTCAAAAGGGGCCATCAGGGACAGAATGTCCAACCTGAGTGATCCTCTGATCCTCGCCCTGACAGCAGATGCACGAAATCTTGATTCAGTTCTGTAGATTGTGCATTCCATATCCTCACCCAGAAACCTAGGCCTAGCTTGGGTTCTCAGACTTCCGTCCTCAGACTACTGGCCCACAAGCCCTCCAGTTTGGCAATCCAGAACTACAATGCAGCACTCTGCCTGCCCTCCAGAAGAAAAAAATTGCCCTCTGGGGATACCCAGAAAACCCAAATGAGGATCAACCTGCACGCCATTCTACTGTAGCCCAAATATATAGGCTGACCTGGGCACTAATGCACTTTCTGACGCAGCCAGTGCATGGACCTCCTGGCCACACCCAGACAGCTGGCCGCACACTGAGCACATCGGACCCGCCATGGCCTTAGGACGTCATCTCATCTCAACCTCGGTTTTCAGGCTTCAGAACCTAGACCTTATTTCCAATCACGGCCCGGGTTTGAAAATGATGCAGAAATCAGTACTCTTTCCCCATGGCAAGAAACCTTGTGGTTGGCATGTTGTCCAAGGTTCACTGTAGTTGAAACCAGTGTGGCCCATGAGGCCCCACCCACGCTTGCGTGCCACATTGGTCACAAACACACATTGTGACCATCAGCCTGAGCCCAGTCCTGAGGTAAGGCCTCTCAGTGGCTGGATGGAGAGACAGCATATTGGGCTTGCCATGCCTCTAGGCCCCAATTTTTATCCGTATTTCGGGTTGTCCCTTCACTCTTCCCCAGGGCTCTGCTTTGGAATTCAACTTTTGGTGGGACACCTGAGGTAACTAACCTGACAGGAGTCCTCCCATCAAACAGATTGAAGAAAAACAATTGGGAACGGGCCAAGTCCACATAGAGCAAGATTCGTCCATGGCCCATGAGGCCTCCCCAACATTCCACGGCCATCGCTGATACAAAATCCAAGACAAAAGCCTGAGAATGCACCTCAGAATAGCTCATTCTTCATATCCCGAAGAGTTCTTCAGATAAGACCCTACAGGGCACTCGAATGCACCCAAAATATATAGTCTAACCTGGGCACTAATGCACT
>NW_026753109.1:0-1381 GCF_022355385.1 Mustela nigripes
CCCCGCTCTTTAATATTTTGTTGACTACTCTGGGACTCTTGGTTTTCCAGTTTTCCATCCAAATTTTAGAGTCAACATGTTGGTATCCACAGAATAACTTCCTGGCATTTTGATTGGTATTGCATTGAGTCTGTCGATCATTTTGGGAAGTACTGACCTCTTAACAGTATTGAGTGTTCTTACCCAAGATTATGGACTTTCTTTCCACTTCACATCTTACCTTGCTTGTTATCTTTCATCAGAATTTTATACTTTTTCTCATATAGATCTTGTGCATATTCCATTAGATTTGCACCTAAGTATTAATTTTTTTTGGTATGCTTATGTAAATGGTCTTGTGTTTTTAACTTCAAATTCCACTTGTACATTGTTGGTATATACGAAAACAATTGACTTTTTAAATTTTTTAATTAAAATTCAATCTCGTTAACATATAGTGTACTTTTAGTTTCATGGTTAGAATTTCGTGATTCATTGGTTGCATACAACACCCAGAGCTCATCCCAACAAGTGCCCTCCTTAATACCCCTCACCCAGTTACCCCAACGTTCCCCTCTCCAGTAACCCTCAGTTTGTTTCCTGTAGTTAAGTCTCTTGTGATTTGCCTCCCTGTCTGTTTCTATTTTTCCTTCCCTTCTCCTGTATTCATCTGTTGTTTCTTAAGTTCCACATGTGACTGAAACTATATGGTATTTGTCTTCCTCTAGTTCCATCCATGTCCTTGCAAATGGCAAGATTTTGTTCTTTTTGATGGCTGAGTAATGTGTGTGTGTGTGTGTGTGTACACCACATCTTTATCCATTCATCTGTTGATGGACATCTGGGCTCTTTCAATAGTTTGACTATAAACATTGGGGTGCTTCTGGCCCTTCAAATCACTTTGTGTACTTTTGATAAACATCTAATAGGGCAATTGCTAAGTCGTTGGGTTGTTACATTTTTAACTTTTTGAGGAGCCTCCATACTGTTTTCCAGAGTTGCATTCCCACCAACAGTGTAGGAGGATTCCCATTTCTCCACATCCTCACCAACATCTGTTGTTTCCTGACTTGTTAATTTTAGCCATTTTGACTGATGTAAGATGGTGTCTCATTGTGGTTTTGATTTGTATTTCCCTGATGCTGAGTGATGTGGAGCCCTTTTTCATGTGTCTGTTGGCCATTTGGATGTTTTCTTTGGTATGTTCATGTCTTCTGTCCATTTCTTGACTGGATGTTTTTTGTTTTTTGGATGTTGAGTTTGATAAATTCTTTATAAATTTTGAATACTGGCCCTTTGTCTGATACATCATTGGAAAGCAATTGACTTCTGTATTTTAACTGTGTATCGTGCAGTCTTGCTATAATCACTTGACTAGTTTCAGGAGGGTGTGGGTGTGGGG
>NW_026753110.1:0-488 GCF_022355385.1 Mustela nigripes
AACCATAGTTCGGGTTGTCCCTTCACTCTTCCCCAGGGCTCTGCTTTGGAATTCCTCTTTTGGTGGGACACCTGAGGTAACAAACCTGAAAGGAGTCCTCCCATCCCACAGATGGACGAAAAACAATTGGGATAGGGCCAAATCCACAGAGAGCAAGATTCGTGCATGGACCATGATGCCTCTCCAACTGTCCACGGGCATCGCTGATACAAAATCCAGAGACAAAAGCCTGAGCACGCGCCTCACACTCGCTCATTCTTCATATCCCGTAGAGTCTTCAGATAAGAACCTACAGGGCACTCGAAGGAACCCAAAATATATAGTCTTACCTGGGCACTAATGCACTCTCTGACAACCTGAGCCCGGACCTCGTAACCAACACACAGACAGCTGACCACACACTGAGCACATCAGACCCGCCATGGCCTTAGGTCATCATCTCTTCCCTACCTCAGTTTTCAGGCTTCAGAACCTAGACCTTATCTCCA
>NW_026753110.1:588-1381 GCF_022355385.1 Mustela nigripes
CTTCGAGTGCCCTGTAGGTTCTTATCTGAAGAACTCTACAGGGCACTCGAAGGAACCCAAAATATATAGTCTAACCTGGGCACTAATGCACTCTCTGACAACCTGAGCCCGGAACTCGTAACCAACACACAGACAGCTGACCACACACTGAGCACATCAGACCCGCCATGGCCTTAGGTCATCATCTCTTCCCTACCTCAGTTTTCAGGCTTCAGAACCTAGACCTTATCTCCAATCTCTGCCTAGGGGTGAATGTGATGCAGAAATCCGAACTCTTCCTTACCCATAGCTAGAAACCTTGTGGTTGGCATGTTGTCCGACGTTCAGTTTAGGAGAAAGCAGCATTCACCCTGAGGCCCCGCCCAATCTTGAGTGCGACGAGGGCATAAACACGCAATGTGACCCTCAGCGTGAGTCCTGTCCTCTAGTACGTCCTCTCAGTGGCTGGAACATTAGATGTCATAATGGGCTTGACATGTCCCTTGGCCCCAATTTATAAACAGATTTTTGGTTGTCCAGTCGCCAATCCCCAAGGCTCTACTCTGGAATCCCTCATTTGGTGGGCACCTGATGTTGAAAAACAAAACAAAACAAATCAACAACAACAGAACAACGGACTTCTTCCATCCCACAGAATGACCCCAAACTCTTTGGACGGGGCCAAACCTCCAGAGAGTAAGACTCATCCATTTCCCATGAAGTCACCCGGAAATTTCACGACCCTGAGTGACACGATATCCAGCGACAAATACTTGAGCAAGAGCCTCACACTCGCCCTTTTTTCATATCCCGA
>NW_026753111.1:0-1381 GCF_022355385.1 Mustela nigripes
TGATCTTTCTGCGCACCCATCACAAGACACTTAGCTATTTCTTAACATTTAAAAAGTGCTTTTAGAAAATTGAGTATTTTGGAGAAACACAGATACAATCACTGAAAGGGTCTATGAATAAAGGGATACATCCATGCTTTGGAAGGTCCAGTATATTTGAGGCAACACAGCCTAGAGAGGATTGCAGGTCTGGAGTCAGATGGCTTGAGGGGTAAAGCCCAGCACCTATTTTTCCAGCTGGGTGGTTAGAATAAGTCTTCTGGGGATGAGAATGAGGGAAAGATATGGTTCTACCAACTGATGCCCTGTGTACTATCCCCATCCCCACTATCCCCAATGCTTCGGTGATCTCTCCAATGAGGACTTCCGTGTGCCACATTCTAACCTTCTCTTTATAATAGGATTCTTCACACTCTGTGTGCAAAATACTAGAACATGGCATTCAACCAATCCCCAAATGAATATTCATCATTCAAACAGTAGTCAACATCTCCTTCCCAAGCTTTGTGCTAAACACTGGAAATTTGGAGATGAAATGCAAAGCCTTGTTTCCCAAATCTCAGGGAATGCACCAAGGAAAGGAGTTCACTGAGTATTGCAGAGGCATGTCTGGGATGCTGGGGAGCAACAGGGAAAGGGCACAGGACCAAGCCCAAGCAACCAGGAAGCACACGTGGAGGAGGTAATGGCTGAGTCTTGAAGTATGAGAAGCAATTGTGAGTAGGAGTTTGGAAGGAGGAAACAAACTGTGCAACTGCATGAGAAGAAAGGTCTAGAAGCCCCAGTGGTTCAGTGCGGGATCAAAGGTGAGGATAATAGGAGAAGTTAGCAAGGAACAGGGCTGGCCTCCACGGGTCCTGCAGACTCTGCTAAGAGTGTTGAGTTTGTTCAGAAAGTGGTAGGGAGTTGACGAGTAGACTTACTTTCTGATATGAATGTGGACAGGCGGATAGGTATCATGGAGGGGAGGTTGAAAGCACGAACTCTGGACCTCGACTTCCTGCCCTTGAAGACCAGCTCTCCCATTTGATGGCTTTATGATGGTGGATAACTTCTTTAAGCCCCAAATTCCTCATCTTAGAAAGGGAAGAATAATTCTACCTGTGTCATGGAATTTGGTGAAGGTAAGATGAGGTAACATATATAAATAACTTATTATAGTCACTGACTCATGATAAGTGATCAATCAGTGCTAACTATTGTTATTATAGATCATTGGAATAATTAGCAATTTGGGTTTTTTTTGTTTGCCTTATTTTTATAGTAAATACTAATTGAATAAATTGACTTCATCACAATTGAAAGGAATTTAAAATGTTATCTATGTACCCTAGTAAAAATATAAACATTTTATTCTTTAATGAAAATTGACCATGAATGA
>NW_026753112.1:0-1381 GCF_022355385.1 Mustela nigripes
GGGGGGGAGGGCTCTTTCAGTCCCACAGAGAATTAACCACCAAGAGTGCCCTCAAACGGGGTCACATAAAGAGGGATGATTTCTGGGAAAGGAACTTGTAAGAGGAGACTTGTAAGATGAAAACCCCTACATGGCTGCCATGTAGGGGGAAAGAAGGCAACATGTCGAGAAAGGAGGTAGAAAATCGTGTTGGGCTCTTTGAGTTCTCAAGGCTCAGATACAACCTGCCCTTCCTGTTGTTCGCTTGCAGAGACTTTCCCTGGAATCCGGGAGCCCAAGCTCATTGCAGCTGGTTGTTGTGGGTTTGTTTGCTTGCTTTTGGGAGGAAGGTTTAATGTTCTTAAACAAAAAGGAGAAAAATGTTGTTTTATCTGTCCGCTATCTTCTCCCACCCCCGCCCTCCACAAGCATCTAACTCAGCGCCTGGCACATAATAAATATTTGAGTAATGTTTTGGAGTACCTTCTCGTTCCCCTCTGGAATTAATCTTTGAAGGCATCAAGCTGTGTCTAACTTCTCCTTGTGTGCCCTGCACCAAGTCCAGCGCCTGACACAGAGACAATGCTCAAAAATGTTTACTGCCCTTGTCTTCAAGAGAAAGAGATGGGGAGAGAGAGAGAGAGAAAAGAACCTGATGTAAAGAGGTAGGGGCAGGCATAGAACAGAGCAAAGAATTGGAGCACATTCGATTGTAGAATAGATTGACCCCAGTGATTCCATACATGTGATGTGGATGGAAAAGAATCAGGGATTGAGTCAGAAAATATTCTGACTTCTGGCTGGCTGGCTTTGGTAACTGGCTGAATGTTGGTGCCTTATACCATATAGAGCATACCAGAGAGAAACACATTTCTTCTTTGTTCTCCCAAGGTCCTGTGCATCTTTCTTTGGGCCGAGAAGTTTCCAACACTTCCCCACAGTGCCCCAGAAACATGACTGCAATCATCCTCCGTAATAAGCATCTGTGAATAACTGCTCTGTTTAGAACACGAGTGGCTATTTTGGAATGATTGTCACTTAAAAAAAAGAAAAAATAGCCCACAAATTCCAAAATATCAGAATGCTAAAAATGAAGAAGGGCTTCTAATTTAACTAGAGTTTCACTGGGGAATGATGAAATTTAGTTTGCGAGTGGAAAAATTTATCACATGAATAAAGATAAATTCAATTAATTTCATGCACTTGAGATGCAGATTTAGTCCCTGTGAGAGAAGGGCCTGGAAACGGGGTTGCAGGGAGGTTGGGGTATGGACACACTCCTGCCGCCCGTGGGGCTAGAGCTGAAACCCATTATTCCTGAGTTAGAGAGTACGAGTCTCTCAGAATGTGTTATCTGTTGGGCTGGCAGGAAGGGGGCTACCAAAGATGGCGAAAGTTCCCG
>NW_026753113.1:0-420 GCF_022355385.1 Mustela nigripes
TCTCAGTTTGTATCCAGCTGTCTGGGTGGGCCTAGGAGGTCCAGGCTCAGGCTGTGTCAGAAAGGGCATTATTGCCCAGGGCTGCCTATATATTTTGGGTATAGCCAAGTGTCGTGCAGGTTGATCTTCATTTGGGGTTGCTAGGTAGCCCCAGAGGGCTATGTATTTCTTCTGCAGGTCAGGTAGAGTGCTGCATTGTAGTTTTGGATTGCCAAACTGGAGGGCTTGTGAGCCAGTAGTCTGTGGACAGAAGTCTGAGGACACAAGCAAGGCTTAGGTTTCTGGGTGAGGACATGGCAGGAACAATCTACAGACCTGAACCGAGATCTCGTGCATCTGAAGTCAGGGTGAGGATCAGACGATCGCTCAGGTTGGACCTTATGTACCTGATGGCCCCTTTATGAAGGGGGGGGGGATCAT
>NW_026753113.1:520-861 GCF_022355385.1 Mustela nigripes
CACGATCTATGGTTAAAAATTGGGGCCTAGGGGCATGGCAAGCCCAATATGCTGTCTCTTCATCCAGCCACTGAGAGGCCTTACCTGAGGACTGGGCTAAGGCTGAGGGTCACAATGTGAGTTTGCTACCTATCTGGACCGCGAGCAATGGCGGGGCCTCAAGGGACACACTTGTTTCCACTACACTGAATGTTGGACTACAAGCCAACCGCACGTTTTCCTGCCATCGGTAAGAAGTTCTGATTTCTGCATCACTTTCAAACCTGGGCAGTGATTGGAGATAAGGTCTAGGTTCTGAAGCCTGAAAACTGAGGTTGGGAAGGGATAACGACCTAAGGCCA
>NW_026753113.1:961-1381 GCF_022355385.1 Mustela nigripes
TCTCAGTTTGTATCCAGCTGTCTGGGTGGGCCTAGGAGGTCCAGGCTCAGGCTGTGTCAGAAAGGGCATTATTGCCCAGGGCTGCCTATATATTTTGGGTATAGCCAAGTGTCGTGCAGGTTGATCTTCATTTGGGGTTGCTAGGTAGCCCCAGAGGGCTATGTATTTCTTCTGCAGGTCAGGTAGAGTGCTGCATTGTAGTTTTGGATTGCCAAACTGGAGGGCTTGTGAGCCAGTAGTCTGTGGACAGAAGTCTGAGGACACAAGCAAGGCTTAGGTTTCTGGGTGAGGACATGGCAGGAACAATCTACAGACCTGAACCGAGATCTCGTGCATCTGAAGTCAGGGTGAGGATCAGACGATCGCTCAGGTTGGACCTTATGTACCTGATGGCCCCTTTATGAAGGGGGGGGGGATCAT
>NW_026753114.1:0-1381 GCF_022355385.1 Mustela nigripes
CCCACTGAGAGGCCTTACCTGAGGACTGGGCTCAGGCTGAGGGTCACAATGTGTGTTTGTGACCAATGTGGCCAGCAAGCATGGGCGGGGCCTCATGGGCCACACTGGTTTCAACAACACTGAACCTTGGACAACATGCCATCCACAAGTTTTCTTGCCATAGGGAAAGAGTTCTGATTTCAAACCAGGGCCGTGATTGGAGTTAAGGTCTAGGATCTGAAGCCTGAAAACCGAGGTTGAGAAGAGATGACGAACTAAGGCCATGGCGGGTCCAATATGCTCAGTGTGCGGCCTGCTGTCTGGGTGGGGCCAGGAGGTCCTGGCTCAGGCTGTGTCAGAAAGGGCATTAGTGCCCAGGTCAGCCTATATATTTGGGGTACAGCCGAATAGCGTGCCCCGTTGATCCTCATTTGGTGTTTCTGGGTAGCCCCAGGTGGCAATGATTTTCTTCTGGAGGGCAGGCAGTGTGCTGCATTGTAGTTCTGGATTGCCAAATGGAAGGCTTGTGGGCCAGTAGTCTGAGGATGGAGGTGTGAGAACCCAAGCTAGCCCTAGGTTTCTGGGTGAGATATGGCAGGCACAGTCTACAGACCTGAATTGAGATCTCGTGCATCTGAAGTCAGGGCAAGGATCAGACGATCGCTCAGGTTGGACATTCTGTCCCTGAAGGCCCCCACTTGAAAGGGGGGTGGATCACGAGGCCATGGGGGTTTTCCCACGACGGGAGTTGTGAGAAGCTCCCTACTGCAAAGATTCTTCTGCAGGACAATTGAGACCTGTTGGTTGGCTCCAGGACAACGATTCCGAGCAGGGTTCTAAGGATGGATGGCTGGGTAGGCCACCTCGCATTGCAATTGTCTCCAAGCAACAAGACAGGTTAGATCTGGGGGATCTGGGGGAGCAACCGAGGAGGCTGCGTTGAAATGGACTCTCCTGTGAATGTGTCCTAATATGATTTTGTGTCTATGGAGACCTTAAAAGAAGCGGTGGCACTAGGGCCCTGAAGGGTTCTCTTAAAGAGAGGCTTTCATATAGCTCCATCGTGCAAGTTTCCCATGTGTAGATGAGATTTGTTCTGATGGGTGAGTCAAGAAAGCCATATGCTGTTATCGAAATCCAGGCCTCTGAGGAGAGATGCCTCGAACCCAAAGCAATGGATCCGATAGGTGCCTAAAGGCCTGTTCTTTCCTTTTTACTTCTGGGGACATCAGTCTACAGGTCTGAGTGCCGGTAGGTGCTCAATGTCCCCATATTGCCCCTGTTTGGCCTGGGAAGCCACAAATTTGGGATGGCCTCAGGGACTTTGGAGGTTTATCCTCTTTGTAGGGTTGTGGCCATTGGAATGGTCACACACAATTCCCTTGGAGAGGGCAACACAGTC
>NW_026753115.1:0-76 GCF_022355385.1 Mustela nigripes
TCTCCTCAGAGGCCTGGATTTCAATAACAGCATATGGCTGTTTCTTGCCTCACCCATCAGAACAAATCTCATCTAC
>NW_026753115.1:176-751 GCF_022355385.1 Mustela nigripes
CATAGACACAAAATCACATTAGGACACATCCACGGGAGAGTCCATTTCAAATCAGCCTCCTCGGTTGCTCCCGCAGATCCAGCAGATCTAACCTGTCTTGTTGCTTGGAGTCAATTGGAATGTGAGGTGTGCTACCCAGCCATCCATCCTTAGAACCCTGCTCGGAATCGTTGTCCTGGAGCCAATCAACAGGTCTCAATTGTCCTGCAGAAGAATCTTGCAGTTGGGTGCTTTTCCCAACTCCCATCGTGGGAAAACACCCATGGCCTCGTGATACACCCCCCCTTCAAGAAGGGGCCATTAGGGACTGACTGTCCAACCTGAGCGATCATCTGATCCTCGCCCACACTTCAGATGCACGAGATCTCGATTCAGCTCTGTAGATTGTGCCTGCCATATCCTCCCCCGGAATCGTAGGCCTAGCTTGGGTTCTCAGCATTCCGTCCTCAGACTACTGGCCCACAAGCCCTCCAGTTTTGCAATCCAGAACTGCAATGCAGCACTCTGCCTGCCCTCCAGAAGAAAAATATTGCCCTCTGGGGCTACCCAGAAACCCCAAATGACGATCAACCTGC
>NW_026753115.1:851-1381 GCF_022355385.1 Mustela nigripes
TGCAGCACTCTGCCTGCCCTCCAGAAGAAAAATATTGCCCTCTGGGGCTACCCAGAAACCCCAAATGAGGATCAACGGGGCACGCCATTCGGCTGTACCCCAAATATATAGGCTGACAAGGGCACTAATGCCCTTTCTGACACAGCCTGATCCTGGACCTCCTGGCCCCACCCAGACAGCAGGCCGCACACTGTGCACATCGGACCCCTCATGGCCTTTGGTAGTAATCTCTTCTCAACCTCGGTTTTCAGGCTTCAGAACCTAGACCATATCTCCAATCATGGCTCGGGTTTGAAAATGATGCAGAAATCAGAACTCTTTCCCCATGGCAAGGAACCTTATGGTTGGCATGTTGTCCAAGGTTCAGTGTAGTTGAAACCAGTGTGGCCCATGAGGCCCCGCCGATGCTTGCCGGCCACATTGGTCACAAACACACATTGTGACCCTCAGCCTGAGCCCAGTTCTCAGGTAAGGCTTCTCAGTGGCTGGATGGAGAGACAGCATATTGGGCTTGCCATGCGCCTAGGCTC
>NW_026753116.1:0-1381 GCF_022355385.1 Mustela nigripes
CCCAGGGTCACCCATCCCCAGGAGCTGTCTTCGTATCACAGGAGCTGAGTGCTTACCCTGTGGGTTCTTAGTTCGATGTCACATCTTGATGACAAGATTCCATTCTCTTCCGCATCAGTTTGAGACAGACATCGTAATGAAATTCTAATTAGCCAAATATGGAATGTAAGCCTGGAACTCATTTTATAGAGATATTTTCTTATGTGAACTACTTTCCCTGATGATAGAGGAGTTGTGACGATGTAACATCAGATATAGTTTATCTGATTGGCACTTGTAAGAAGGGTTCCCGGCAAAAAATAACTGTTTTTTTGTTGTTGTTGTCCTCCCTTTTGATCTTTTCCATTCCTTTTTTTTTTTTTTTGTCTTGTGAGCGGTCATCTGATTTATAAAAAGATGCAACAAAAAGTAAAATGGTACAAGATAATCAGTTTCAAAACAGAAAAAAAATGAGTGTCTTTAGCCATAGCTCAGAACAGAGGAACTGGGTAAGGAGAATTGCTTGTATGAACTGGCAACAGGAAAAGTTGGTAAAGGAGAGCTGAGGAACTCTATTAAGACATAGGAGTGAGGGGCTCCATCATCATCTGCCATTCGCTCAGTGTCATCTATATGGTTAGATATGTCCATGATGGGAACTCCAGCAATCTTCTGGGTCTGGGTCAGCTGATGCCACAGTGTAACACTCTGAATTACGTCTGTACTGAGCAGTCATCTGCATAGTTTGTCTTGTGTGTACGTGGTAATCGTTTGAATCTTGGCTCTTTCGCAATCCTTAGAGCCTCTTGATACTTTCACCCCAGTTTCTCAGTTTCAGCCATTACACAGTCAGTTGTACAACTGGTACACTTGGCACACAGCCCGTCCATCATTGACCGGTCAAGTTTGGCCTAAATAGAAAAGTTCATAAAGTCGGTACCAACCAGGATGTGGTAAGTTGGCCCAGCTGTGTGTTTATATTGGAAAAAGCAGGAGGGATGTTGGGGGACTTCTCTTTCCTTGAGTGCATGGGATCCTTCTTTTCTTTCTTTTTAGGTTTTAATCTGTCCTTCTCTCGGAGAAGGATCTCAGAGCTAAGCAATCACTTCCCGGTCACATACTTTCTTGCTTTCTCTTGCTTCCCCATGTTCACACCATGCCCATTTCTCCTTGCTTTTGATTTTCTAATTCACTCTTTGTTGTACCATAAAACTTATTAAATAAAATGTTGGCCTACTAAGTTATTGATTATTAGTAAGTTCTTTGTTCAAAATTTGAGAGCAAAAAGTATTATGTAAATATATCTTTTTGTTATTTAACTAGTCTTACAACATTTAGCATCAAATTTCTTGAAGCATTTAAACAAATTAATCACAAACTGGGGCTTGGGCTCTTTCTTTCT
>NW_026753117.1:0-1381 GCF_022355385.1 Mustela nigripes
TCTGAAAACACAAACTCGGCATATGTTTCGGGTCATAGGTATGGCAGGACTGATCTACAGACCATGATAAGAACTCTTTGGGATATGAAAAAAGGGCGAGGGTGAGACTCTTGCTCAAGTTTTTGTCTCTGGATATCGTGTCACTCATGGTCGTGAAATTTCCGGGTGACTTCATGGGAAATATACGAGTCTTACTCTCTGGGGTTGGGCCCCGTCCAAAGAGTTTGGGGTCATTCTGTGGGATGGAAGAAGTCCGTTGTTCTGTTGTTATTGATTTGTTTTTTTTTTTGTTTTTCAACCTCAGGTGTCCCTCAAATGAGGGTTTCCAGAATAGAGCCATGGGGAGGGGCGACTGGACAACCAGAAATCTGGTTAAAAATTGGGGCCTAGGGATATGTCAAGCCCATTATGACATATAATGGTCAAGCCACTGAGAGGACGTACTAGAGGACAGGACTCATGCTGAGGGTCACAATGCGTGTTTATACCCTCGTCGCACTCAAGACCTTATCTCCAATCACGAACCGGGTTTGATAATGATGCAGAAATAAGAACTCTTGGCAAGAAACCTTGTTGTTGGCATGTTGTCCAAGGTTCAGTGTACTTGAAACCAGTGTGGCCCATGAGGCCCCGCCCATGCTTTGGGGCCACATTGGTCACAAACACACATTGTGACCTTCAGCCTGAGCCCAGTCCTCAGGTAAGGTCTTCAGTGGCTGGATGAAGAGACAGCATATTGGGCTTGCCATGCCCCTAGGCCCCAATTTTTAACCATAGTTCGGGTTGTCCCTTCACTCTTCCCCAGGGCTCTGCTTTGGAATTCCCCTTTTGATGGGACACCTGATGTATCAACCCTGAAAGGAGTCCTCCCATTCCACAGATTGACGAAAAACAATTGGGATCGGGCCAAATCCACAGAGAGCAAGATTCGTCCATGGCCATTGAGGCCTCCTCGACATTCCACGGCCATCGCTGAAACAAAATCCAGAGACAAAAGTGAGCAAGCGCCTCAGACTAGCACTTTCTTCATATCCTGATGATGTCTTCTCATCGTTTGTAGATCGGGCCTGCCATACCTACGTCCCCAAACATAAGATGAGTTTATGTTTTCAGACTTCTGTCCTCAAAGTCCTGGGCCACACACCATCCAGGATGGGGACCCTGGAGCCACACAATAGGTCTGTGTCTACCCAATCCATGGAAATTCTGCCCATTCCATTGTCCAAAATTGTACAAAATAGGAGAACCCTCCAAAGTCCCTGAGGCCATCCCAATAGTATAGGTCGCCCGGGACTAAAAAGTTCAGTCTGATACCAGCTGAGCATCTACCTCTGCTCATACCCTTGATGGCTGTCCCCAGAGAAGAAGATTGAACCAGACA
>NW_026753118.1:0-1380 GCF_022355385.1 Mustela nigripes
TTCTTGATGAAACATTTGAAATGCTTTTATCACTGTGAGCAGCTTGGTTTCTTGGGGAGAGGAGCTTTGAAATAGGAAGGTCCAACTCTCTTCTTTGGTAACTATAGCTCCTACAGGTGTCCTGGCTTCTTGCAGTAATAGCAAACTCCAGGAGTACCCCTATGTTTATATTGTTGAGCTCCCTGTAATCCTTGTAAACCTTGAGTGATAGCTTCAGCCATAACCTGCCCTTGAATAACACTGTCATTGATATCCCTGCAAACTTTAATATATGTACTCAAGTCTTTGCTTTTCCAAGGTCTGATGGCTTCTTTACACCATTTATTAGCCTGCTCATAAGCCAGCTGTTTTATCAATGGCATGGCTGTCTCTACCTCCCAAATATTCGACCAGCTGTTTGCATCAGCCTCGCTACAAAATCAGCATATGCTTCATTTGGTCCTTGTATTACCTTAGACAGATGACCCTATAAATCCCCACTGCCTTGAATTGTCTTCCATGCTTTAGTGGCCGCCGCGGCTATTTGCAGATACACCGCAGGGTTGTATTGTATTTGGGCCTGCTTTCCCATGTACGGTCCTATTCCCATTAACATTTCTAGGTCCCACTGAGGATTTCCAGCCGCTGCATTACAGCGGGCAGTGTCCTGTGAGCATTCTTGCCAGGCTGTTTTCCATACTAGATATTGCCCTCCTGACAAGGTTGCGCGGGCTAGGTTACCCCAGTCTTCAGGGACTAAGTTCATTCCCGCTATGGTCTCCAACAAAGATACCATAAAGGCTGCCTGAGGGCCATCCTGCATGATGCTTCCTTTAATTGCTTAACTAGTTTAAAATCAAGAGGCTGATGATACCGCTGGTTGTTTTGGTCCTCTAAAACCGGAAAGGCAGAGGCCAGGTCATGATCTCTCCAGCTCGAAACCCTGCCACTACCACATGTGGTGCAGCAGCTACAAGCTCCTTGGCACGCCATAGGATTATATGGCAGAGGGGCACTAGGCGTCGCTGGAGTCTACAGTTTCAACTGTTCAAACTTGGAGTGCATTTTATGGTCTAACTCCTCCCCTGACATTTCTTCTTCCTCTTCACTAGAACTACCCCCCTCTGAGGCACAAGAAGACCGCTCCTCTTTCACTTCTTCCAATGCCTCTGCTCCCTCTTGTAGAGCTGATTCACATTTGGGTTTAGGCCCCACCAGGCATCCCCGGACTAAGGTCCATATTGCCAGGGTCCCGGGTGGCAAAGGTGTTTTATTGTCCTGTTTCTTCAAATCCTCCCCTAAGTGGTCCCATTGAGGTACGTTTAGCAAGCCTTCATCTAGGAACCATGGAGCCGCCTTTTCCACTGTATTCAAAAAGGCCCGAGCAGTTTTTGCTTTTAG
>NW_026753119.1:0-1380 GCF_022355385.1 Mustela nigripes
TATATATATATATACATATTTTTTTCGCTGTTCGAGAGATAAAGCAATTTCTTTTTCCAGTAAGAGAGCTTTCTTGGGTGCCCTTTAAACAAGCTCTAAAGTGTGGGCAGCCTCCCAGGAACACAGCTACTAGACAAATTGAGGGCAACTGTATTTCAAAGAACTACAGAAAAGGGTTGGTGAGGTTAGTGCTGAAAAGGAATCCCTCACTCCTCCTGTGTAAGAGCTGCTGACCCCTCCACCACGGAAACAGGAGCCTTTGCAGTTAATGGGTTTTCAAAAACTCAGAACAGCCAGTGCTTCTCCGCAGTCCTGCTGGAGAGAAAGCACCACATCCCCATGATCCCACTCTGTCTGCGCCCGGAGGACAGTGCCGCCTGCTGGCAGCCACTGCCACAACCACACGGCGCTCATGCCCGCCGTGGTCCTGACACCTGCACCTGGCTAGTGACATTCTTCTGGAAGCAGCTACTCTGTGAGCATCCTAGGACATCCGGGGGAAGGATTCACATGGAAAATCCCCAGGACCCCAAGTTCTCAGGAAGGCGCCACCTCCCCCTTTAGTAACGGATGGAAAAAGTCATTTTGGCAAAGCGGGGGAGGGAGGCTGAACTGCAAGCTGGGGAGGACCACACAGGCTGGGAGCACATGGAGCCCAGGTGACAACCCCACCTTCGAGGGGAGGAGAGAAATCCAGCGGGTGTGGGGCGGTGGGGCTCTCAGAAGGCAACAGGGAAGGGCAGAAGGTGAGGTCTCCAAGAGAGCACAGGCCCCAACCTCGAGCCACTGCGCTCGAGGGAAGGGGACAAGAAAGTCACCCATGTCACAGCTGTCACAGGTCGCTCCTCTGAGTGCCCCTTCATCACGCTGCCCCCACGCGGATCCACCAGGGGAGCTGTGCAAACGGCTGGGGCCCAGGCCCGGGCCCTGGACGTTCCCCTGGCACTGGTCAGGGGAACTGGGGTGCTGAGCTCCGTGGGGTTGGGGTGTCTCACGGGCATCAGGCCAAGGGGCGCTGCTCTGTACGCTTTGTGGAACCGGTCCCGGGATTGTGGCACTCGACTCTCGCGTCTCTCAGGCAGGCTCACATCCCACGCCTGGTTTCTAGGCAACAGGAGAGGGCAGGCCATGGCCACGGCAAGGAAGAGGGTGTGAAGTGACCGTAAACGTGACCTACGGGACCATGACCCACTCTGCCCATGAGACAGAAGGGGTGCGACACTCACAGAGCAGCACGGCCCCGCGTGCTACGCAGGACATTCTGCCGGTTTCATTCAGCTCCGTGAAAAGTGCCGCCACGGGCTGGACTCACGAGGCGCGACAGATGACGGGTCGCCACTCCAAGGGGGTGTGCACAGGGACGGGTCTGTGTGTGCGAGT
>NW_026753120.1:0-1380 GCF_022355385.1 Mustela nigripes
CCCCGCCAAAAAAAGGAGTTATCAACTCCTTTTGTAGAAATTAAAAGAAAAAAATTCATCCTTATAGTCATATTCTATCCCTTCATTGTGTTTACCCTTATATATGTTTTTCATTCTTTAAAATTTTGGGAGGCAGGGTCTTCTAAGAAACCAAAGTATTCCAAAAATTAAGTGGATGACCCTGTTCTATTCACCAGTCTAAGATATATATATTCTCATTTTTATATTTTTATTTTAGTTTTCTTGTTTTATTTTTTTTCCCTGAACTTCTTTTTATCCCCTTTCTTCCCCCCCAAGATTTGGGTCTCTTCTGATTTGGTTAATCACATTTTCCTGGGGTCTTTGCCACACTTTCAGTATTTTATTCACTCCTTCATATATTCTTATCTGGGTAAAATGACAAGGTAAAAAAACTCACCACAAAAAAGAAAAAAAAGAAAAGAAAAGAAAAAGAACAAGAGGCAGTGCAAAAGGCTAGGGAAGTAATTAATATGGACTTTGGTAATATGTTGGATCTAGAGTTCAGAATGACAATTCTCAAGGTACTAGCTGAGCTCGAAAAAGACATGGAAGATATTAGAGAACCCTGTCTGGAGAAAAAAAAAAGCCCTTCCTGGAGAAATAAAAGAACTAAAATCTAACCAAGTTGAAATTTTTAAAAAAGCTATTAATGAGGTGCACTAAAAAAATGGAGGCTCTTACTGCTAGAATAAATGAGGCAGAAGAGAGAATTAGTGATATAGAAGACCAAATGACAGAGAATAAAGAAACTGAACAAAAGAGAGACAAACAACTACTGGACCACAAGGGGAGAATTCAAGAGATAAGTGATACCCTAAGATAAATCAACATTAGAATAATTGGGATTCCAGAGGAAGAAGAAAGAGAGAGAGAAGCAGAAGGTATATTGGAGAGAATTATTGCAGAGAATTTCTCTAATATGGCAAAGGGAACAAGCACCAAAATCCAGGAGGTGCAGAGACCCCCCCTTCAAAATCAATAAGAATAGGTCCACACCCCGTCACATAATAGTAAAAGTAACAAGTCTTAGCAACAAAGTGAAAATCCTGAAAGCAGCTAGGGAAAATAAGTCTATAACATACAATGGTAAAAATATTATATTGGCAGCAGACTTATCCACAGGGACCTGGCAGGCCAGAAAGAACTGGCATGATATATTCAGAGCACTAAGTGAGAAAAACATGCAGCCAAGACTACTATATACAGCTAGGTTATCATTGAAAATAGAAGGAGAGAGAAAAAGCTTCCAGGACAAACAAAAACTAAAACAATTTGTAAACACCAAACCAGCTCTACAGGAAATACTGAAAGGGGTCCTCTAAGCAAAGGGAGAGCTAAAAGTACTAGATCAGAAAGGAG
>NW_026753121.1:0-1380 GCF_022355385.1 Mustela nigripes
CTCACACTCCTGGCCCCCAAGCCCTCACATTTGGAAATTCGGGACACAAAATGAAGCATTCTCCCTGCCTTCCAGAAGAAAAATTTTGACCTATGGGGTTTCTCACATAACCCAAATGAGGATAGACATACACGGCACACGAATGTACCCAAATTAGATAGTCTAACCTGGCCACTAATACACTGTCTTATACAGAGTGAGCCCGGACCTCCTGACCAAAACCGATACAGCGGACTGCACACTGAGAACATCACACCCGACATGGTCTTAGCTCGTTATCTCTTCCCAACCTAACTTTTCAGGCTTCAGAACTTAGACCTTAACTCCAAGCCCTGACAAGGGTTGAATGTGATGCAGAAATCAGAACTCCTCCTTACCCAAGGCAGGAAGCCTTGTGGTTGGAAAGTTGTCCAACGATCAGTTAGGAGAAACCAGCATTTACCCTGAGGCCCCGCCCATTCTTGAGTGCGACGAGGGCATAAACACACATTGTGACACTCAGCGTGAGTCCTGTCCTCTAGTAAGTCCTCACAGTGGCTGGAACATTAGATGTCATTATGGACTTGACATGTCCCTAGGCCCCAATTTTTAACCAGAATTCTGGTTGTCCAGTCGCCCCTCCCCAGGGCTTTACTCTGGAATCCCTCATTTGGTGGGACACCTGAGGTTAAAAAAAAAAAAAAAAAACAAAACAAAACAACAACAACAACAAAAAAAACGGACTTCTTCCATCCCACAGAATGACCTCAAACTCTTTGAACAAGGCCAAACCCCAGAGAATAAGACTCATCCATTTCCCATGAAGTCACCCAGAAATTTAACGACCATGAGTGACACGATATCCAGAGACAAAAACTTGAGCAAGAGCCTCACACTCGCCCTTTTTTCATATCCTGAAGAGTTCTCCTCAAGGTCTGTAGTTCAGTCCTGCCATACCTATGACCCGAAACATAAGCCGAGTTTGTGTTTTCAGACATCTGTCCAAACAGCCCTGGCCTAAACACCCTACAGGTTCAGGCCCCTGGAGCCAACCTGAGGACTGTACTTGCCCTCGCCAAGGGAATTAGGCGTGCCCATTCCAATGGCCACAACCCTACTAATAGGTTAACCTCCAAAATTCCTGAGGCCATACCAATAGTGGTGGCTTCCCAGGACAAACAGCAGTAATATGAGCCCATCCGAGAACCTACCTGCACTCAGACCCGTAGACTGATATTCCTAGAGGTAAAAAGGAACGAACAGGCCCCTAGGCACTAATCGGATCCATTGCTTTGGTTTCCAGGCATCTCTCCTCAGAGGCCTGGATTTCAATACCAGCATATGGCTGTTTCCTGACTCACACTTCAGTACAAATCTCATCTACACATGGGAAACTAGCAC
>NW_026753122.1:0-1380 GCF_022355385.1 Mustela nigripes
CTGCATTGTAGTTCTGGATTGCCAAACTGGAGGGCTTGTGGGCCAGTAGTCTGAGGACGGAAGTCAGGTTTGGCTCCAGGGGCCTGAGCCTGTAGGGTGTGTAGGCCAGGGCAGTTTGGACAGTTGTCTGAAAACACAAACTCGTCTTATGTTTCGTGTCATAGGTATGGCAGGACTGATATACACACCATGAGGAGAACACTTCGGGATATGAGAAAAGGGCGAGTGTGAGGCTCTGCTCAAGTTTTTGTCTCTGGATATCGTGTCACTCATGGTCGTGAAATTTCCGGGTACTTCATGGGAAATGGACGAGTCTTACTCTCTGGGGGTTGGCCCGATCCGAAGAGTTTGGGGTCATTCTGTGGGTGGAAGAAGTCCATTGTTCTGTTACTGTTGATTTGTTTTGTTTTGTTTTTCAACCTCAGGTATCCCACCAAATGAGGGATTCCAGAGGAGAGCCCTGGGGAGGGGCAACTGGACAACCAGAAATCTGGTTAAAAATTGGGGCCTAGGGACATGTCAAGCCCATTATGACATCTAATGGTCCAGCCACTGAGAGGATGAACTAGAGGACAGGACTCTCGTGAGGGTCACAATGCGTGTTTATGCCCTTGTTGCACTCAAGAATGGGCAGGGCATCAGGGTGAAAGCTAGTTTCTCCTACACTGAACGTTGGACAACATGCCAATCACAAGGTTTCTTGCCATGGGGAAAGTGTTCTGATTTCTGCATCATTTTCATACCCGGGCAGTGATTGGAGATAAGGTCTAGGTTCTGAAGCCTGAAAACAGAGGTTAAGAAGAGATGACGACCTAAGGCAATGGCGGGTCCGATGTGGTCAATTGCGGACAGCTGTCTGGTTGGGGCCAGGAGGTCCAGGCTCAGGCTGTGTCAGAAAGGGTATTAGTGCCCAGGCCTGCCTATATATTTGGGGTACAGCCGAATGCCGTGCATGTTGATCCTCATTTGGGGTTTCTGGTTAGCCCCAGCGGGCAATGTTTTTCGTCTGGACGGCAGGCAGAGTGCTGCATTGTAGTTCTAGATTGCCAAACAGGAGGGCTTGTGGGCCAGTAGTCTGAGGACGGGTGTCTGAGAACCCAAGCTAGGCCTAGGATTCTGGGTGACGATATGGCACGCACAATCTACAGACTTGAATCGAGATCTCATAAATCTGAAGTCAGGGCGAGGATCGGAAGATAGCTCATGTTTGACTTTCTGTACCTGATGGCCCCTTCTTGAAGGGGGTTGGATCACGAGGATATTGGGGTTTTCCCACGATGGGAGTTGTGAGAAGCTCCCAACTGCAAATATTCTTCTGCAGAACAATTGAGAACTGTTGGTTGGCTTCTGGCAAACGATTCCAAGCAGGGTTCTAAGGAT
>NW_026753123.1:0-1380 GCF_022355385.1 Mustela nigripes
AGCCCTGACCCTGACCCTGAACCTGACCCTGACTGTGATCCTGACCTAACCCTAAACCTAAACCTAAGCCTGACACTGACCCTGATGTGGACCATGAACCTAAACCTAACTCTGACATTACCGTAACCATGACTCAAACCTAACCAGGACCCTGACCCTGACCCTAATCCTAACCCTGCCGCTGACCTAACCCGACCCTAACCCTAACCCTGATCGTGACTTGAATTGACCCTAACCCTAAACTTATGGTAACTCTAACCATGACCCTAATAAGGACCCTGAACCTACACCTCATGCTGACCCTGAACTTAACACTAACCCCTACCCTAAACCAAACCCTAACCCTGACCTTATGCTGTCTCACCCACCCTAACCATAACCCTACTTATAAATCTAACCCAAACCCCATTCGAACCCCTACCACCAAAACCTAAGTATGACACTGAACCGAATATTGACCCTCTACCAAAGCCTGACTCTCAACCTGACCCTGGCCCTGACCTTCATCTGACCGTGACACTGACCCTAATCCAAACCATGACACTAAACTGACCACTACATAAACCTGTCCCTGACCCAAATGTGGATTTTAAACCAACCTGAACCTGACCCTCAACCAGACACTGGTCCTAAACTTCACCCTGAGCGTGACCCAGACCATGACCATAAACCTAACCTTGACCCTAACAGTGACCCCGACCCTGACCTGAAAACTAAACCTGACCCTGACTGTGAGCCTGACCTTAACTCGAACCATAAATGTAACCCTGACCCTGACGCTGACACTGGCCCTCCTCGAATCCTATCGCTGATCCTAACCCTAACACTAACCCCTAAACCTACCACGGACACTGACCCTAACAAGTTCTAACCCTAACAGTCAACGTAACGCTAACCCTAACACTAACCCTAAACTTAAACAATAACCATGACCCTATACCTGATAATGATCATAACCCTAACCTGGAACTTTGCCTATACCAGACCCTGACCCTAAATCACCCTCACCCTGACCCTAAACCTAACCATGACCCTCACAATGACCACAACATAACCCTGTCCCTGACCCGAATGTGGACTTTAAACCAATACCTGATCCTACGTAAACCTGACACTGGCCCTAGACTTCACCCTGACCCCGACCCAGGCAAAGACCATAAACTTAACTCTGACCCAAACAATGACCCTGAGCCTGAAACTAACACTAAACCTGACACTGAATGAGAGCCTGACGCTAACTCTATCCCTAAACGTAACCCTGACCCTGACACTAACATGGCGCCTGACCCGAAACCTAAGGCTGAACCTAACCCTAAAAAAACCCCTAACATTATCCCTGACACTGACCCTAACCCAGTCTAACCCTAACCCTCAATCTAC
>NW_026753124.1:0-1380 GCF_022355385.1 Mustela nigripes
GCCATGACCTGGCCCTGAACTAGAGGTCCTGTGATATCCCTGCAGACTTTGATATACGCTGACAAGTCTTTCGCTTTCCAGGGTCTAATGGCTTCTCGGCACCATTTATTGGCATTTTCAAAAGCCAATTGTTTAACTAGGGGCGTAGCCTGGTCTACGTCCCCAAACATCCTACCAGCTGTTTGTATCAACCTGTCCACAAAATCTGCATAGGGCTCACTCGGCCCTTGTAGCACTTTGGATAACTGTCCTTGCAAATCTCCAGCACCCCTTAACGTCTTCCATGCCCTCAAAGCTGCGGTTGCTATCTGGAGATATACCCCTGGCGGATAATTACTTTGTGCCTGTGACCCAAAATATTGTCCCGCACCTGTTAACATGTCTAGGTTCCACTGTGGGTTACCTGCTGCTGCATTTCTTCGCGCCGTGTCCTGGCAATTGTCCTGATTATGAATCTTCCATTCTAAATATTGCCCACCAGATAAAACTGCTCTAGCCAAGTTACTCCAGTCTTCAGGAGTGACGTAAAGGCTACCTAGCGTTTCAACCAAAGAAACCGTAAAAGCAGCCTGAGGCCCATAGGACATAACTGCTTCCTTCAGCTGCTTTACGAGTTTAAAGTCTAGGGGCTGATGATATCTTTGCTGATGTTGATCTTCCATGACAGGGAAAAACCCTTTTTCTGGCCCTAATACTTCTCTCCAATTCTGTGCGGTGCAGCTCGCACAATAGCAGGCCTTGGTGCAGCAAGGTTTATACGGAGGAGGCCCCTCGTAAGGTGGCGCTGTTGGGGCTGGGCGCGTGGGCAAAAGATCTAAGTTATCTACCACTTCCTTTGTTTGTAACTGCGCCATGGCTCCTTCTTTCACTTTTAATTTCAGCTGCGCCATAACTTCCCCCTCATTTTGAGCTGCGCCATAACCTTTTTTAGTTCCTCCTCCTTTTTTGCAAGCTCTCTTTTCATTTCTTCCACTCTCTGATCATCAGAGGGACCCCCTCCCGTCACTTTTCTCTTATCACCCGGACGGGCGTTTTCCTCGTCCGAGCTTTCTTCTGAGCTTTCACTTTCAGAACTGGAATCTCTCCAGGATCCTTTGCAAGATTCCTCTTTTACCTGTTCTAAGATCTCTCCTCCCTGTAGAACCGCCTTGCGTATGGGTTCGCAGGACGATAGTAAGCAGACCTTCACTAAGGACCAAACAGCGAGAGTTCCCGGCATAGTGCGCGGGTCACGCCTGAGGTCCTCCCCTAGATATTCCCACTGGGGAATATTAAGCAATCCCTCCTCTAAGAACCACGGAGCGGTTTGACCCACTTCTTTTAGAAATAAGCGAGCCTTCTTATTTTTCAAAGGGGTCCCATTTGCTTTAAGAACGTCAG
>NW_026753125.1:0-1380 GCF_022355385.1 Mustela nigripes
ATGCAGCTTGTGTGTGTGTGTGTGTGTGTGTGTGTGTGTGTGTGTGTCTGTGTGTTTGTGTGTGTGTGTGTATTGCGGGTGGGGGGTGCGTAAATCGTTTTGTGTGGATGGCCCCAGAGCAGCGTTACCCAGGTGCCAGGGGTGGGGCAGCCAGCCTATGGAGGGAGGCCCAGTGAGAGCCGGGACGTCTTCACTGGCTTGTGTTTGCTCCAGTGAATCTGACCAACTTTGTCCATGCCTTTCAGGATCACTTGCTCAGAGCAGAGAAGAGTGAGAGGACCAGTTAGCAGCGTTAAGCTGTCTGCTCTCGCTCCAGAAGACACTTGTGTGTTCTGCTTACCGACACGGTCATGGTCAAGCGCCTGATATCTGGAGGTCGCAGGCCTGCTGGCAGTTGTGGCTGCTTGAAGTCCTCCTTTACTGCCTTCTTTTTGGGAAGGTAATTCTGACACGTCTCTGCTTAGTCTGCAGAAGCTCTGCGGCCTCTGCCCTCTGGAAGAGGTGGAGACCAGCCAGCAGTCCCACCTGTCCCCTGATGCTTTCTGTTCCTTGCTCGACAGCCTACTGTGGCAGGCCCTTGTTTCTGCACACCATTTTCTTGTGTTGAAGAGTGTGCAACCAGTGTTGTGGAGGACCAGGGAGTGGCCATACTGGACCCAATGCCGCTCTCCCTGTGGCTCTCCATGATTGTTGTTCAACCATAGGAGGGCAGGCCAAAGGGAACCCTGGCTGGTGCCTGGGCTTGGAGCTGGACCTTGTGCCACAGCCTGCTGGTAGGCTGATTGGGTTGGCTGGACTCTCTCAGCAGGGAGTGGTCTGCAGACCTCCCACGGATAGGCTGCAGTGTGGACACCCTGAGCTACAGCTGGGCTCTAGGGTCCGAGTCAACGGTGCTGTGTTTTGGAATGGGTGAATTTAACATATTCTCATTTAGGCTTCAGTTCAGAGTTTGGGAATTTTGAAAGTCACATCACCCTGCATAAAAAAACCCCATACATTTCCCAGAATGTCATAAGGGTTTCCAGCCCCAGATGGCTGTTTTCCATTCAATTAGCTCTTTAAGAATTGTACGTACCCAGAACTCTGGTTTGGCAGACTTGATGCTGTGAGTGCTGTGATCCAGTTTTTGATCTTGGAACAAGAGACATGTCCTCTTGTTTCCCTCCCTTTCTAGGGGAATCGTGTTAGCTTAAGCCTGGTTATGACTAAGAGCCATGAGTGTTGGTCTGAGAAGGATGAGCGCACCTAAATACATTTTCAAGCAATATTATATTTCTCAGTAACCTATACTTGGGAGAAATTCTGCATCAGAGCAATTTAATCTAGCCACTGCGGCACTTAAATGGTCATGAAGTTCAGGATCATTTGTCATTTAGCATC
>NW_026753126.1:0-1380 GCF_022355385.1 Mustela nigripes
TCAATAAAGGAATATGGAGACACAAACCATAGAAAGTCATATTTTAGATTTCTAAAAGACTTCGAAGTGAAGAGTATACATTCATTTCTCACTTATTGCACCTACATATTCATGAATTTGAGAGAAAAGATAGGCTCTGTGTTTTAGCAACTAATCGGATATATTTTGATATTTACATGCTTACATGCTTACACATATTATGTGTTATAGTCTTCTCTTTTACATGCTGTAAAAGAGATCTGAAAATGTGAAACAGTGCCTGAGTAGCTGAATTCATCTAATTCGAATTTCTTGCAGGACTAAGACCTATTGTTTTTTACTTGACTGCCTCCTTTTTCATCTGTCAATTGGTTACAAATTCTGGTACTGAAGAGAATACATTGGGGCTGGTGGCTCAGTGGGTTAAAGCCTCTGACTTCAGTTCAGGTCATGATCTCAGGATCCTGGGATCGAGCTCCACATCGGGACATAATGTAACGACAGATAGTTTATATGGGAGCCCTTTGGGTACTCTGGTGGATGAATGTTTTTAAATTAGTTTTTCATGGACATGGGGAGTTAGAGACGAGAGGGGAGGTGGGGGAAATTGGAAGGGGAGCTGAACCATGGGAGACTATGGACTCTGAAAAACAATCTGAGGGTTTTGAAGGGGCGGGGGATTTGGAGGTTGGGGTACCAGGTGGTGGGTATCATAGAGGGCATTGCTTGCATGGAGCACTGGGTGTGGTGCAAAAAGAATGAATACTGTTATGCTGAAAATAAATAAAAAATAAATTTAAAAAAATATTAGTTTTTCGTAAAGTACAAAAAAAAAAAAGAAAAGCGCTCCCATTTATAGCGTACACTTTATGGTTCACAAAGCACGTGCCAACAATAAAAATAATGATGGGTTACCGTTACACTTCATAGAAAAGGAGGTACATGGAAATTGAATGAAAGGGAATAACAAAGTAGGTTCATAAGTCAATCTTCCTTGTAAAAAAATTAACCTGAAAGTGCGTTTCTGCCACCTCTCTCCTGTGTGATATGATAAAGAGCGACCACGATACATGAATTATAGTTTGGGGTTTTGAAAAGCCTAATAGCTTTATACCAACACTTGAGCTTTTATTTATTTATTTATTGCTAACAAGATAGCTCGATTTGATATGCGGTTCCTGACAACCAAACTCAGAAATAATTCCATCTTCATGAGAAGTCAGAAAGAACCACAAACCAAAACTCAAAATAGATTCAAAGAGAAAATACTCTTTAAATAATTTCCCTTCCCCAGGCACTGGAGTGGCTCACTGAGTTAAAGCCTCTGCGTTTGGCTCAGGTCATGGGATTGAGACCCATATCTGGCTCTCTGCTCAGTGGGGAGTCTGCTTCCACCTCTCT
>NW_026753127.1:0-590 GCF_022355385.1 Mustela nigripes
TATCTCTGGTACCACAGAGATAAGGACAGCAGCAAGGTTTCTGGGGGAAATGCAGGTCAGCTCTTAACAGTCCACTCTCTGGCTCCCCAAATTCGTGTCCTTCCCGTGTGCAAAATACCTTCACCCAATGCCCTCCAAAGCACTAATCATCCCAGAATCAACTCAAAATCTGAAATATCATCTGTCCTCCTCCACTGTAAGACCCTGATCTCACCCTTCCATGGGACCGGAGGACTGCATCCAGAAGCCACAGTCTCCTGGTAAAGCTGCCCATCAGGTCCTGATATCACCCTCATTTGTCCCAGCAGCCCAGGGCCTACAGTTCCCAGAGACAGTTTCTCAGAGGAAGTTTGAAGACCACCTCAGAGGACTTTCTTTGGGAGTGGATGAAGAGGGAAGGGAGTCAAAGCCTCCTGCCATTCCCAGGGCACGCAGAACCCAGAGAGTGAGGCCTCGGGTGCTTTCTAGTGACAGATTCAAGGCAATTTTTCGACTTTGGGACTTCAGAGCTAAGTTAGTTTTCATTTGTGATTATTATTTTTGTGTGGGGGCCATAGCTTTTCTTTTGACCTATGGCTGTTTTCACTTCC
>NW_026753127.1:690-1380 GCF_022355385.1 Mustela nigripes
ACTGATATCACCCTCATTTGTCCCAGCAGCCCAGGGCCTACAGTTCCGAGACAGTTTCACAGAGGAAGTTTGAAGACCATCTCAGAGGACTTTCTTTGGGAGTGGATGAAGAGGGAAGGGAGTCAAAGCCTCCTGCCATTCCCAGGGCACGCAGAACCCAGAGAGTGAGGCCTCGGGTGCTTTCTAGTGACAGATTCAAGGCAATTTTTCGACTTTGGGACTTCAGAGCTAAGTTAGTTTTCATTTGTGATTATTATTTTTGTGTGGGGGCCATAGCTTTTCTTTTGACCTATGGCTGTTTTCACTCCCGATTCTGAAGAAGCCCCTAAATCGTAACCCTGTTGAGGACTCCGAAAGCTCTCAGAGCAGCAGTACTGGGAGACAGTGTGGACACATGGTTTGGTTTCTCCTCTGGCCTGATTCTGCGGCAGCCCCGCTCTGTCCTCCTCAGACTTCAGAGCAATAGCTGAATAAGTGGAGAAAGGACCAGGGGGTCAGGAAGGTGGGCACCGAAGAGTCACTTCTCTGGAGGGTGGCTGAGCGAGCGAGTGAGCGTGTTAGTCCAGCTCTGCCTGCAGTCTGGATGGAGCTGAACAGGGGCCAGGGAAGGGGAGGAGGAGCAGAGAGCAGGGACAAAGGGACGAAAGAGGAGATTCAGACGAAGGGAAGTAATTGAGAGGAGAGAAGAAA
>NW_026753128.1:0-1380 GCF_022355385.1 Mustela nigripes
TTATGAAGCCTGAAAACTGAGGTAGGGAAGATATGATGACCTAAGGCCATGGCGGGTCTGATGTTCTCAGTGTGCGGTCAGCTGTCTGGGTGTTGGTCACGAAGTCTGGGATCAGGTTGTCCGACAGTGCATTAGTGCCCAGGTTAGACTATATATTTTGGGTACCTTCGAGGGCCGTGTAGGTTCTTATCTGAAGAACTCTTCAGGATATGAAGAATGAGCGAGTCTGAGGCACGTGCTCAGGCTTTTGTCTCTGGATTTTGTATCAGCGATGTCCGTGGAATGTTGGGGAGACCTCATGGGCCATTGACGAATCTTACTCTCTGTGGATTGGGCCCGATCCCTATTGTTTTTCGTCAATCTGTGGGATGGGAGGATCCTTTCAGGTTTGTTACCTCAGGGGTCCCACCAAAAGAGGAATTCCAAAGCAGAGCCCTGGGGAAGAGTGAAGGGACAAACAGAACTACAGTTAAAAATTGGGGCCTAGGGGCATGGCAAGCCCAATATGCTGTCTCTCCATCCAGCCACTGAAGGCCTTACCTCAGGACTGGGCTCAGGCTGAGGGTCACAATGTGTGTTTGTGACCAATGTGGCCCGCAAGCATGGGCGGGGCCTCATGGGCCACACTGGTTTCAAGTACACTGAACCTTGGACAACATGCCAACCACAAGGTTCATTGCCATGGGGAAAGAGTTCTGATTTCTGCATCATTTTCTAACCCGGGTCGTGATTGGAGATAAGGTCTAGGTTCGGAAGCCTGAAAACCGAGATTGAGAAGAGATGACGACCTAAGGCCATGGCGGGTCCGTTGTGCTCCGTGTGCGGTCAGCTGTCTGGGTGGGGCCAGGAGCTCCAGGCTCAGGCTGTGTCAGAAAGGGCATTAGTGCCCGGGTCAGCCTATATATGTGGGGTACAGCCGAATGGCATGTAGGTTGATCCTCATTGGGGGATTCTGGGTAGCCCCAGAGGGCAATGTTTTTCTTCTGGAGAACAGGCAGAGTGCTGCATTGTAGTTATGGATTGCCAAACTGGAGGGCTTGTGGGCTAGTAGTCTGTGGACGGAAGTCTGAGAACCCAAGCTAGGCCTAGGTTTATGAATCGAGATCTCGAGCATCTGGAGTCAGAGCGAGGATCAGACGATTGCTCAGGTTGGACATTCTTTCCCTGATGGCCCCTTCGTGAAGGCAGGGTGGTTCACGAGGCCATGGGCGTTTTCCCACGATGGGAGTTGTGAGAAGCTCCCAACTGCAAAGATTCTTCTGCAGGGCAATTGAGACCTGTTGGTTGGATCCAGGACAACGATTCCGAGCAGGATTATAAGGATGGATGGCTGGGTAGCCCACCACGCATTCGAATTGTCTCCAAGCAACAAGACAGGTT
>NW_026753129.1:0-1380 GCF_022355385.1 Mustela nigripes
AAATAAGGGCAGTCTGACACCAGCTGAGCATCTAACTCCACTCATACCCTAGAAGGATGTCCCCAGAGAAGAAGATTGAACCAGACAGGACCCTAGGCCAAAATCGGATCCATTGCTTTGGTTTACAGGCATGTCTCCTCAAAACCCTGGATTCCAATACCAGCATTGGGGTTTTCCTTAGGCACCCATCAGAACAAACCTCGTCTCGACAAGGAAACATGTGCATGGGAGTTATGTCAAAAGCTGAGGAGAATACTTCAGGGTCCCGGTGCCACCGCCCCATTCCAAGGCCCTCATGGACACAAACACACATTAGACCCATCCTCATGAAAGTCCATTTCAACTCAGCCACCCCTGTTTCTCCCGCAGAGCCATCAGATCTAAACTGTCTTGTCGCTAGGAGACAATTGGAATGCGAGGCGGGCTTCCCAGGCATCCATCCTCCCACGGTGGTCTGGACTCATCCATATGGGATGTCCTGGACCTGTCCAACAGGTCTCAATTGTCCCGCAGAAGGAATCCTTGGAGGGGGCATTCCACAACTCCCAACGTAGGAAAACCTCCACGGCCTCGAGATTCGGCTCCCTTTATGAAGGGGCCATCATGAACAGAAAATCCAAGCTGAGCCAACGTCTGATCCTCGCTCTGATTTCAGAAGCATGAGATATTGCTTCAGATCTTCAGGGGGTACATGCCGTGCCCTCGCCCTGAAACCCAAGGCTAGCTGTCCATAGGACCTAATTTTAACCAGATTTCTGGTTGTCCAATCGCCCCAACCCAGGGCTCTACTCTGGTATCCCTCATTTGGTGGGACCCCTGAGTTTGAAAAACAAAAAAAACCAAAACAACAACAACAACAAAAAACGGACTTCTTCCATCCCACAGAATGACCCCAAACTCTTTGGATTGGGCCAAAGCCCCAGGGAGTAAGACTCGTCCATTTCCCATTAAGTCAACCGGAAATTTCATGTTCACGAATGGCATGATATCCAGAGATAAATACTTGAGCAAGAGCCTCACACTCGCCCTTTTTTCATATCCCGAAGAGTTTTCCTCATGGTCTGTAGATTAGTCCTGCCATACCTATGACCCGAAACATAAGCCGAGTTTCTGTTTTCAGACAACTGTCCAAAT
The DNA here is from genome assembly GCF_022355385.1 of Mustela nigripes. Taxonomy (NCBI): domain Eukaryota; kingdom Metazoa; phylum Chordata; class Mammalia; order Carnivora; family Mustelidae; genus Mustela; species Mustela nigripes. The sequence continues at coordinate 1,135 of NW_026753129.1, forward strand.
AGCCCTGGCCTACATGCCCTACAGGCTCCGGCCCCTGGAGCCAAACCTGACGACTGTGCTTGCCCTCTCCAAGGGAATTGTGTGTGCCCATTCCAATGGACACAACCCTACTAATAGGATAAACCTCCAAGTACCTGAAGCCATCCCAATATTTGTGGCTTCCCAGGACAAACACGGGCAATCTGGGCCCATCTGAGCTCCTACCCGCACTCAAACCCGTAGACTGATGTCCCCTTAGGTAAAAAG
>NW_026753130.1:0-1380 GCF_022355385.1 Mustela nigripes
TTGGGAGAAGAGGGTGGGATTATGGACATTGGGGAGGGTATGTGATTTGGTGAGTGCTGTGAAGTGTGTAAACCTGGTGATTCACAGACCTGTACCCCTGGGGATAAAAATATATGTTTATAAAAAATAAAAAATTAAAAAAAAAAAAAAGAAATGGAAAGACATTTTATGGTCATAAATTGGAAAAATGTCTATATTATCCAAAGCAATCTACACATTTAAGGCAATTCCTATTAAAATACCAACATCATTTCTCACAGAGTTAGAGCAACAATCCTAAAATCTATACGGAACCACAGAAGACCCTCAAATAACCAAAACAATTTGAAAAAGGAAAGCGAAGCTGGAGGCATCCCAATTCCAAACTTCTAGTTTGTATTACAAGTTTATATTACAAAGCTGTAGTGATCAAAACAATGTGGTACTAAAGGAGAAGAAATCAGAGAGGGAGAAAAACCATATGAGACTTTTGACTCTGGGAAAAAAACTGAGGATTGCAGAAAGGGTGGTGGGTGGGGGAATGGGGTAACTCGGTGATGGGCATTAAGGTGAGCACCTGATGTGATAAGCAGTGGGTGTTATATGTTATTGAACATTATATCAAAAACTAATAATGTACTATACATTGGCTAATTGAATTTAAATTTAAAAAAACAGTATGGTACTGGCAGAAGAATAGGTACATAGATCAATGGAACAGAATGGAAAACCCAGAAACAAACCCAAAACTATACAGACAATTAACCCTTGATGAAGCAGGAAAGAATATCCAATGGGAGAAAGACAGTCTTTTCAGCAAATTGTGTCACATGGGAAAAAATTGGTCAGCTACAGGCAGAAGGATGAAACTGGGCCACTTACTTACACCATACACAAAAATAAATTCAAAATGGATGAAAAATATAAATATTAGACCTGAAACCATAAAAATTCTAGGAGAGAACACAAGCAATAAATTATTTGACTTAGACATAGCAATTTTTTTCTAAATATGTCTCCTGAGGCAAGGGAAACAAAAACAAAATAAACAATTGGCTCTACATCATAATAAAAAGCCTCTGCACAGCAAATAAAACAATCAACAAAATTAAAAAGAAACCTTCAGAATGGGAGAATATATTTGCAAATGGCATACCTAATAAAGGGTTAGTATCCAAAATCTACAAAGAATTTATAAAACCCAACAACCAAAAACAACAACAACAAATAATACAATTGAAAAATGGATAGAAGATATGAACATTTTTCCAAAGACATCCAGATGGCCAACAGACATGAAAAAATGCTCAACATCACTCAGCATCAGGGAAATACAAATAAAAACTACAATGATATACCACCTCACACCAGTCAGAATGGCTAACATCAACAACACAGGAA
>NW_026753131.1:0-1380 GCF_022355385.1 Mustela nigripes
CTTGACTTTCTTGTTCATTGATGTATATCCTGAGCTTTAAGAAGGGCATTAGTTAAATGCCGGTTAAAAGTAAAAAATTTCCCAAGGGGTGCCTGGGTGGCTCAGTGGGTTAAAGCATCTGCCTTTGGCTCAGGTCATGATCCCAGGGTCCTGGGATCGAACCCACATGGTCTCCCTGCTCAGCAGGGAGCCTGCTTCCTCCTCTCTCTCTGCCTGCCTCTCTGCCTACTTGTGATCTCTATCTGTCAAATAAATAAAATCTTAAAAAAAAAGTATAAACTTCCCAGATGCCTATTTTAGGAAGGCCCTGTGTATTTGTATTTTGCCTCATCTGATGCTCACAAATATTGTGACAAAGGTCTTATTATCCAAATTTACAATGAGGAAACAAAGGCTCATAGATATTAAGTGACTCATCTAAGCCAGTAAGTGGCTTAGCAAGGATTTCTGGGCTAGCAGTAGTAATATTAAAGTGGGCTTCAGAATAAAAAAGTTCTACCATAAATAGAGACATCATCATAAAGGGGTCAAGGGCTCAAGAGGACATAAAGATCCGAGTATTTATACACCTAATAATTCTTAAAATTGATAATGCAAAAACCAATAGAACTGAAAGGAGAAGTAAACACAAAATTATAGCTACAGAGTTCAACACTGCTTCTCACTGTGTCACTGACAAAGCTCTTAAGAATTTTATCCCCAAACCCATTTTTCCATTAGCCCTGTGATTTTCAGTACACTATTTTATATGGAGCAGTGATTCCTTTTTAGGAAAACACACATCACGTTATAAAAGAAGTCACCGTATTTGTATACCTTCTCTCCTCTCCGTTTGTTTTTAGCCTCCTTTATCTATATAGATACATACCCTTTCTGTGTTGCCTAGATTTGCAACTCATACAATCTGTCACCTAGCTCCCACATTTGTTTTAAAGTCAGTTCTTTGTGGGCGGGGGGGCAGGGGTCAGGGTGGCACAGTCGGCTGACTGTCTGACTCTTGGATTCAGCTCTGGTCGTGATTTCGGGGTTGGGGGTAGAGTCCCTCGTCGGGCTCCATGATCAACACAGAGTCTGCTTGTTTCTCTCTCTGTCTTTCTATCATGTTCATTCTCTCTCTTTCTCAAACAGGTAAGACTTTAAGGGAAAAAAAATTAAAAAACAAAATAAAATTAGTTCTTCAGTTAAAGTCAGAGTCTACTACCAGCCTTTTTACCATGCTTCTTTATGTCACTCCCCGGTTACCTGATATTCATTCTCTAACAGAGGCTTCTAGGAACAAAGATCCTAGAGTTCTTGTCCCTTCAGAAAAGACCTGCTGTCTTTGTTGAAGAGGATCTTCTTAACTGGGTGTAATACTCTCAATGTGACACCTTGAGGATT
>NW_026753132.1:0-1380 GCF_022355385.1 Mustela nigripes
ATCGCTGATACAAATCCAGAGACAAAAGCCTAAGCAAGCGCCTCAGACTCGCACTATCTTCATATCCTGAAGATGTCTTCTCATGGTTTGTAGATCGGGCCTGCCATACCTACGTCCCCAAACATAAGCTGAGTTTGTCTTTTCGGACTTCTGTCCTCAAAGTCCTGGGCCACATACCCTCCTGGCTGGGGACACTGGAGCCACACATTAGGACTCTGCCTACCCAATCCATGGGAATTCTGCCCATTCCATTGTCCAAAATCGTACAAATTAGGAGAACCCTCCAAAGTCCCTGAGGCCATCCCAATAGTATAGGTCGCCCGGGACAAAAAAGGGCCGTCTGACACCAGCTGAGCATCTACTTCCACTCATACCCTAGATGGATGTCCCCAGAGAAGAAGATTGAACCAGACAGGACCTAGGCCAAAATCGGATCCATTGCTTTGATTTACAGGCATGTCTCCTCAAAACCCTGAATTTCAATACCAGCATTGGGGTTTTCCTGAGGCACCCATCAGAACAAACCTCGTCTCCACAAGGAAACTTGTGCATGTGAGCTATGTCAAAAGCTTAGGAGAATACCTCTGGGTCCCGGTGCCAAAGCCCCATTCCAAGGCCCTCATGGACACAAACACACATTAGACGCATCCTCAGGAAAGTCCATTTCAACTCAGCCACCCCGGTTCCTTCCGCAGAGCCATCAGATCTAAACTGTCTTGTCGCTAGGAGACAATTGGAATGCTAGGCGGGCTTCCCAGGTATCCATCCTCGAACTGTGGTCTGGACTCATCCATATGGTATGTCCTGGAGCTGTCCAACAGGTCTCAATTGTCCCGCAGAAGGAATCCTTGCAGGGGTCATCCCACCACTCCCAATGTGGGAAAACCTACACGGCCTCGAGATTCGGCTCCCTTTATGAATTGGCCGTCATGAACAGAAAATCCAAGCTGAGCCAACGTCTGATCCTCGCTCTGACTTCAGATGCATGAGATATTGCTTCAGATCTTCAGGGGGTACATGCCGTGCCCTCGCCCTGAACCTGAAGTCTAGCTGGTGTTCTCAGACCTCCATCCTCACACTCCTAGCCCCGAAGCCCACACGTTTGGCAATACCGGACCATCATTACAGCACTCTGCCTGCCCTCGAGAAACAAAATATTGCCCATTGAGCTGCCCGGGCACATTAAATGAGAATAAACCTACATGGCACTCAAATGTACCCAAATTATATAGTCTAACCTGGGCAGTAATGCACTGTCTGACACACCATGAGCCGGGACCTCCTGAGCAACACCCAGACAGCTGACCGCACCCTGAGCCCATAAGACCCACTGTAGTCTTAGGTCATCATCTCTTCCCTACCTCAGTTTTCAGGCTTCAG
>NW_026753133.1:0-1379 GCF_022355385.1 Mustela nigripes
AGCAACCAACACACTTGAACCGTCCTGTTCTGGCTTTCAGTGCAGTGCTCAGTAAGTTACATGAGATACCAGACACATTATTGTGAAATAGGCTTTTTGTTAGAGGATTTTGCCCAACTGTGCAATACTGTAAGTATTCTCAACACATTTAAGGTTGGCGGGGCTAAGCTCTGATGTTCAGTCGCTTAGGTGTTTTCCATGCATTTTCAACTAAAGAGATTTCCAGCTGAACAATGGGTTTATTAGAAGCCGAGGCCGTCATAAGCCGAGGAACATCTGTCTGTACTCTGTGCCTCTGTGTTTTCCTTCATTGCTTCCTGTCTCCTATCCCTTTGTCTTTCTCTTGATCTGTCACTCCACATGAAGCTCCAGTCAAATACAACTCCTTTTTTTTTAAGTTATTTATTTATTTACTTATTAGAGAAAGCATAAGCAGAGGGGGAGGCAAAGAGTGAAGCAGGCTCCCCACTGAGCAGGGAGCCCGATGTGGGACTCGATCCCAGGACCCTGAGATCATGACCTGAGCCACCCAAGCACCCCCAGGTTATGGTTATTTCAAGAAAAAGTCCTATTTGTGAATTCTTCATCTAGTGAAGATGAATTAAAATCAGAAAGTCAACTCTGCTACCTTTAAAAACCCAGGAACAGAAAAAAATTCCACGAGCAGGTATAACCCTATCCACAATAAATCACTTTCAATCCAGTCCTGAAAACTAATACAAAGTAGGAAGAAAGCATTACAGAAAAATTTTGTTTTCATTAATCAAGCTATAAAATAACGGGCCTTACACGAATGCCCTTTAGGAAGACAGTTCTTATAGTTTTATGTTGATGGAAACTAACATTACATTCGAAATGCATGTTAAAACCATGACTGTAGACTAACTACCACTTTCAGTCATCAGAAGATGAAAAATGGTCAAGAGTCACCCAAACTGAATCCTGGTTCCTCCTGGAAAATATGTTCCTAAATATTTTCCCCCTGAACTACCGTGCTCTTTCTGTATCTTAGACAGCAGACACTGCGATGCACAAACACATCCAGAAGGCCTTTGAGGGCTGACAGCCTGCTGGAACAATGAGGAATTCACCCGGGTTTCTGCCTTTCTGCCAGGCCCAGAAAGTTCTGGGTAACCCAGGTGACATGTCATGAGAATACAAGTGTGCTTCACACCGTACGTATCATCTCCTCAGGGTAGACACCAAAATCCATGTTCGTATATGAAAATCCGAGATGCGTACAGAAATCAAGAGTGATTCTGTCATCTTGAAAGAAAAACACACTGTTGCGCTGCCACATGCCCCGTATCTCCTCGAGTGACTGCAGGAAGTAGCGATTGCAGTCAGAAATCTCAGAAAGAAAAATTAGAGTAAGGGCA
>NW_026753134.1:0-1379 GCF_022355385.1 Mustela nigripes
CATTTTTATTTAAATTCCAGTTACTTAAAATACAGTGTAATATTGGTTTCTGGTCTAGAATTTAGGGATTCTGCACTTATATACAAAACAAGGTACTCATCACATGTCCTCCTTAATCCCCATCACACATTTATCCCATTCCCTTGTCCAACTTCCCTCTAATAACCAGGAGTTTGTTCTTTATAGTTGAGTCTGTTTCTTGGGGGATAGGAGGCATGGGGTGACTGGGTGATGGACATTGGGGAGGGTATGTTCTATGTTGAGTGCTGTGAATTGTATAAGAGATGATTCACAGACCTGTACCCCCCAAAGCAAATAATACATTATATGTCCATAAAGAATGGAAAAAATAGAGGAGTCAAGATGGCGGAGAAGTAGCAGGCTGAGACTATTTCAGCTAGCCGGAGATCAGCTAGATAGCTTATCTAAAGATTGCAAACACCTGAAAATCCATCAGCAGATCGAAAAGAAGAAGAACAGCAATTCTGGAAACAGAAAAACAACCACTTTCTGAAAGGTAGGACCAGCGGAGAAGTGAATCCAAAGCGACGGGAAGATAGACCCCGGGGAGAGGGGCCAGGTCCCAGCAAGCGTCGGAGCAACCACGCACAAAATCAGGCTTTTTAAAAGTCTGTTCCGCTGAGGGACATTGCTCCAGAGGCTACCCGGGGCAAAGCCCACATGGGGTCAGCGTGGCCTCAGGTCCTGCAGGGTCACAGAAGGATCGGGGGTGTCCGAGTGTCGCAGAGCTTGCGGGTATTGGAACGGGAAAGCCAGCTACAGAGACAGAGCCGACAGTAAGCTCACAGCTCGGTGTTACCTTGAACCAGTCCCAGGCTCGGTGAGCTCAGAGCGCGGCGGGAGGTCAGGCAGACGGGAGTAACTGGGTGCTGTTCTCTGAGGGCGCACTGAGGAGTGCGGCCCTGGGCTCTCGTCTCCTCCAGACCGGAGACCAGGAGGCCGCCATTTGTATTCCCGTCCTCCGGAACTCTACGGAAAGTGCTCAGGGAACAAAAGCTCCTGAAAGCAAACCCGAGCGGATTACTCACCCCTGCCCCTGGTAAGGGTGCTGTAAATCCTCCTGGGGCAAAGACACTTGAGAATCACTACAACAGGCCCCTCCCCCAGAAGATCAACAAGAAAACCAGCCGATACCAAGTTCACCTACCAAAGAGTGCGGTTTCAATACCAAGGAGAGCAGCAGAATTCCAGAGGAGGAGAAAGCAAAGCGCGGAACTCATGGCTTTTTCCCTGTGATTTTTTTTTGTCTTGAAGTTAATTTAATTTTTTTCTTTTTCATTTTTTGTTTTTTTTCTTGCTTTCGGGTAAAAATTTTTTTTAACTGTTACCGTTTTCTTTTTTAACGATTTTTTACTAGT
>NW_026753135.1:0-1379 GCF_022355385.1 Mustela nigripes
GGAGCTTCTCACAACACCCATCGTGGGAAAACCCCCTTGGCCTCGTGATCCACCGCCCCCTTCAAGAAGGGGCCATCAGGGACAGAATGTCCAACCTGAGGAATAGTCTGATCCTCGCCCTGACTTCAGATGCACGAGATCTCGATTCAGGTCTGTAGATTGTGCCTGCCATATCCTCACCCAGAAACCTAGGCCTAGCTTGGGTTCTCAGACTTCCGTCCTCAGACTACTGGCCAACAAGCCCTCCAAGATGGCAATCCAGAACTACAATGCAGCACTCTGCCTGTCCTCCAGAAGAAAAACATTGCCCTCTGGGGCTACCCAGAAAACGCCAATGAGGATCAACCTGCACGGCATTCGGTTGTACCCCAAATATATAGGCTTTCCTGGGCACTAATGCACTTTCTGACACAGCCTGAGCCTGGACCTCCTGGCCCCACCCTGACAGCTGGCCGCACACTGAGCACATCGGACCCGTCATGGCCTTAGTTCATCATCTCTTCTCAACCTCGGTTTTCAGGCTTGAGAACCTAGACCTTATCTCCAATCACGGCATGGGTTTAAAAATGATGCAGCGATCAGAACTCTTTCCCCATGGCAAGAAACCTTGTGGTTGGCATGTTGTCCAAGGTTCAGTGTAGTTGAAACCAGTGTGGCCATTGAGGCCCCGCCCATGCTTGTGGGCCACATTGGTCACAAACACACATTGTGACCCTCAGCCTGAGCCCAGTCCTCAGGTAAGGCCTCTCAGTAGCTGTATGGAGAGACAGCATATTGGGCTTGCCATGCCCATAGGCCCCAATTTTTAACCATAGTTCGGGTTGTCCCTTCACTCTTCCCCAGGACTCTGCTTTGGAATTCATCTTTAGGTGGGACACCTGAGGTAACAAACCTGAAAGGTGTCCTCCCATCCCACAGATTGACGAAAAACAATTGGGATCGGGCCAAATCCACAGAGAGCAAGATTCGTCCATGGCCCATGAGGCCTCCGTGGCATACCACGACCATTGCTGATACAAAATCCAGAGACAAAAGCCGAGCACGCCCCTCAGACTCGCTCATTCTTCATATCCTGAAGAGTTCTTCAGATCAGAAAATACACGGCACTCGAATGCACCCAAAATATAGAGTCTAAACTGGGCACTAATGCACTGTCTGACAACCTGAGTCCGGACCTCGTAACCAACACCCAGACAGCTGACCGCACACTGAGCACATGAGACCCTCCATGGCCTTAGTTCATCATCTCTTCTCTACCTCAGTTTTCAGGCTTCAGAACCTAGACCTTATCTCCAATCACTGCCCAGGGATGACTGTGATGCAGAAATCAAAACTCTTCCTTACCCATGCCAACCACAAGGTTTCTTGCCATGGGTAAG
>NW_026753136.1:0-1379 GCF_022355385.1 Mustela nigripes
GTACAGTGCCCAGCATGGATGCCAAGAGCATGCAGCCTGGAACTGCCGGTCACACAGGCCTATGGTGCCGGGTCCCATAGTCACGGAGCATTGCATTCAGATCAGATGGGATCAGAGCAATAGATTCTGCCAGTACTACTTTTGTCAGTAAAACTCAGGATTTAGCTTCCTAAAGTCCTGCTTTGTTAGGACTGCTCTCTCTTCTCAAGGGGTATATGTGTGTATTAGAATAATGGACCAACGTCCTAGTTACAAAATCAGGAGAGAAAACTTATTTTTCTCTGTGAGATTCTACCTGCCTCCAGCCCTCAAAAGAGAGTGCAGCATTTTTTGTCATCAGGCAGATGTGATTCCAAGTTCACACCCTGCCATGTCACTGTATGACCTTGAGAAGAAAACCTCATTTCTGGGTCCTCGGTTTTCTTATATAGACAGTGGGAGTTATTATGCTGTCTTCTTCCTAGAGTTGCTGTAAAGATGATATACTGCATGTGTGTTTGTTATCTCAAAACATAGCGTGAAGTGCAAAATGGACATTAAGCATTGTTTCTTGCCTTGTCATTTGTGGCCTTGTGCCCAGGTCAGATAGTTTGGGTTCCCATCCTGACATCAAGTCGTAAGATCCATTTTGTTTCTATACAGATTTCAGTGACTACAAGAGAGTCTGAATACATGATCAATCAGACTTGATTTGTCCTCAGTGGTCCAGAGCCTCCGATTTCCAGGAATGGTTCAAGGATCCCCCTGGGGGCATAGCCCACGTGGAACTCACTCAGAAGCTTTCTGGGACTTGGTGACCCTTATGACTGTGATAATGGCACAGCTGAATTTCCCAGAAGGAATCATTAATCACAGCAGCCAATGATCCCACAAAGGACACAGCTGAGCTCTTTGCCAGGCATCTAGGACAAAAAGGATTCTTGCTTATGATTCTTGGTTTCAGTCCACCAAGGAGAGAAGGAGAAGCAGACTCCCCCTTTCCATGGAGTAGGTCATGGCTGGATATAGACCATGGATTAGTTTTCAACTTCCCTAACCTCTAAACTCAGCCCTTGCTTCCTTCTACCCTGTCTACCCCCAAATCAGAACAAATGCTGACCTGCTGGGATATATGATGGGGCTGAGGAGGAGGAATGCTAAAAAGTAGAGCAAGGATATATCCCATATTTTCTTGCATATTCACTCTATGTCCACTCCAGGTTTTTGATCCTGTGATGAATAAGAAAAAGAAATAATAAATGGAACTTCATGAGTCTATGCTTTTCTTCACAGCATCCTTCCTTTCAAATAAAATCCAGAAGCCATATGCAACCATGCCAAAGTATCTGTGTCACTCAAGTGTAGAGCCCATCTCCTGCAGTGAAACATGCAGATCAAAC
>NW_026753137.1:0-1379 GCF_022355385.1 Mustela nigripes
CTGCGGGTCAACATGCAGAACAAAACCATTTAATAAAAGTGACAATGAGGTGAGGAAAGGGACGCCAGAAGGCATGTGAATGTGGAGAGAGGAAGAGCCAGGGTGGAAAAACCGAGAATCCCTCCCCGCGCTCCTTGCTGCCAGGGAGGTCTGAGGGACTAGTTTCCACCTGGGATCCCAAGTCCAGAACAAAAGTGGCGGGTCCAAGGCTCGGGATGAGGGAAGTGGGTCCTCGGCACCCGCACGTGGGGCTGCAAAACGATGGGGGCTATTGCGCTCGCTGGCGGGGGGGGGGCACCTCGCATGGCTCCATCCCCGGCCCGACCCCGTGGGGTCCCGGGTGCAGCGTGTCATACGGGGTGGTCCCGCTGCACCGGGGGTCGCGGGAGGCTGGGTCCCGACACCCCCCGCGAGCTCCCGGCCCGCGCTTTCTGCTCCAGGTGAGGGCGGGGCGCGGTGTCAATTTACCTGCTCGCAGAGGGTCATCTGGAGAAGCCATGGGGTGGGGCGGGGCAGCGGGCCACGGGAGCGGGACAGCACGGCCTCAGGGGCAGGGCTGGAGCGCGGGAGTGCAGGGGCGGCGAGGAAGGGGGTCCTGAGTCCTGACTGGGCCGCAGCACAGCACCGTGGCGCTGCGCCCCTCCTCTGCCAGCCCCTCCACCTCCTCTCAGACTCTCCCTGCTGTCCTCCGCGAGCTCACTTCCCGCTTCCACAATTAGCAAAGCCCCTTCTCTAGGCCACCACCGCCCCCGCCCCCCTCCCCCTCCGCCCTGAGGCGCAGGCCCAGGGCATGGGCGCGGGCGAAGCCCCGGGGGCCTGCGAGCGTGGCCAGCGCCAGCGCTGGGCAGCCTCCTAGCCTGGTTCCCCGAGCGGGTCTCCGAGGGCTGCCTGGCTGCGAAAAGATCATCAGCCCTTAACCCGGCTGCACTCTCGGGTCACTTCGCTGGCTTCCTGATTGTGCCCAGAGCCGGGAACCAGCTTCCCCAGCACAGGCCTGGGCTGAGATGCCTTCCTGCGATCTGTTTGAGCAGTCTCCTTGTCTACAGGCTGGGTCCGCCATTGCATGATGGCACGCATGAATCACTTCGACCTGGATGTTTGGGTTTTTTGTTTGTTTTTTGGTTATTGGTTATTACATGACCTCCATGGTAGGTGCTCCACAAAGGGAGTGAAAAGAGGACGACTGATACATACGCATATGGCCATTCTAGAAAAAGAGCTTGGGGTTCTCGCGGAAGCGTGGCATTGGTCCTTGCACTATGTTTTAATAGAAAAGGGATTATGCACCAACTTACTTAAATGAGCATAGTTTGAAATCATTTACTAAGAATAAATATTTAAAACAGTTATATTTTAACTAAATCTATCATCAATCATAA
>NW_026753138.1:0-1379 GCF_022355385.1 Mustela nigripes
ACACACACACACACACACACACACAAATATTCATGCTCTTCTAAACTATTTCCCAGCTAGGGGCACCTAGGGGGCTCAGTGGGTTAAGCCTCTGCCTTCGGCTCAGGTCATATCTCAGGGTCCTGAGATCAAGCCTCACATCAGGCTCTCTGCTTTCCCCCCTCTCTCTGCCTGTCTCTCTGCCTCCTTGTGACCTCTCTCTCTCTCTGTCAAATAAATAAATAAAATCTTAAAAAAAGAATAAAAAAATAAAAACCCATTCTATTAAAAAAAATTTCCCATCTAAAAATATAACTTGAATGTCTTTACATAAAACACATACATTTCTATTAATATACACACTAGTGACCAAATTAGCCTGGACCTTTCTCTCCTGAGACCATCTCAGACCTTACATCATAGTTATGTAGTACATCACGGGAGGGGGTCTCGGTTCATAATCCTGGCCATCCTACTCACCAACTGTAGACCTTTAGGTCGATCACTTTCCCTGCCTCAGTTACACATTGTTGAAGTTCTTGAACTTCATGATGGCATTCTAAATGGTATAACTGGGGTGCCTATGTGGCTCAGTTGGTTAAGCATCTGCCTTTGGCTCAGGTCATGATCCCAGTATCTTGGGTTTGAGTTCCACATCAGGCGCTCTGCTGAGCAAGGAGCCTGCTTCTCCCTCTGTCCCTTCCTCCTGCTCCCGCACTCTCTCACTCTCAAATAAAATCTTAAATAAATAAATAAATAAATCATATAACTTAGCCTCAGTGAACAAATGCTATTATGTAATATTAGTACTCAACTTACCATTTATGCATTTGTTCTCAGATAAACAAAAGTTGCATAACACATGACTAAATAACTCGGAACATCTGTGAATACTGGGTTAGGCAGCGTTTGCTGTGAAAAGCAAACCCAAACTCACAGTGCCACTTAACCAAGAATGGTTTTACTACTTTAGGAATGGTTTTACTTTACAGTGTAGATTTCCCAAGTATTCAAAAAGAAAGTATTTACAACCCATACATTTATGGTCAACTGATTTTTCACAAGGATGCTAAGACCATTTAATGGGGGGAAAAAGTCTTTTCGAGTGCCTACTACTGGGACAAGTGAATATCTACATGCAAAAGAATGAACTTGGAACAGCAACGTCACACATACACAAAAATATAACTCAAAATGGATCAAAGATTTAAATGTAAGAGTCAAAACTGTAACACTCAGAGAAAACAGGTGAAAATCTTTATGACTTTGGATCAGGAAAAGCTTTCTTAGACATGATACACAAAGCAATAAGAAATATTAGATAAGCTGAACTTGATCAAAATAAAAACTTTTGTGTGTCAAAGGACACTACGGAGAATGTGAAAAGACAACCCACAGAA
>NW_026753139.1:0-1379 GCF_022355385.1 Mustela nigripes
ACATGGGGGCTTAAGTGAGTAGAAGAAGAATCAATGAAACAAGATGGAATTGGGAGGGAGACAAACCGTGACTCTTAATCTCACAAAACAAACTGAGGGTTGCTGGGGGGAGGGGAGTTGGGAGAAGGGGGGTGGGGTTACGGACATTGGGGAGGGTATGTGCTTTGGTGAGTGCTGTGAAGTGTGTAAACCTGGTGATTCACAGACCTGTACCTCTGGGGATAAAAATATATGTTTATAAAAAATAAAAAATTTAAAAAAAAAAGACTCTCTTTTTGTCTAGGGTATAAATAATACACTAGACAATAGAGGACTTTAATTTGAATGGTTCCAGATTATAGTCTGAGATCTACTACTTGGTGTGTAACTTTCAACGGCTTTATATCTCTGAGAGTCTCCTTATCTGTGAAATAATGGCAGCTGCTAAAAGAATTAAAGCAAAACTATTTTTGGTCATTTGGCACACAGTACAAACTAAATTAATAGTATTTCCATCCCTCCGATTCATATGTTCATAGAAATTACATTAATAAAATTTCAGTTACATTGCATTACATAAAAGATATATGATAATAGACCTTATATCCCCATGATATCAATATTACAAAAAAGGAAGATAAATTGCTAAAGAGGTTTTTTTCTTTCATTTTTTTTAAGCAATCAGGCATTCATCATGAATTAAAAACACCAGATAATCAAAACAGTTTTATTTTAAAGTAACCAATAATGCCACTCAAAGGCTTTAAAGAATAATCTTTCCTATTAATAACAGATTAAGAGAACAGTAAAGGAATCTCACCAAATATTCAAGTCTAGGTTAATTTTATATCGTGGGCTTCAAATCTCCATAATAGAAGTAACTACTTGGACTTTTTTTTGTACTTAACATATACACTTGCACAATATTCAGGGCAATCAGGGTATATGCAAATTCAACTACTAATATATTCATTTCAATCAGTAAAGTATGCAAAAACCTAACAGTTGAAGTATTCAGCTTAGGTAGTAAACAGTATGCAGCTGGTTCTATAAAAATAAAATATGACTATGACATAAGGGGAATTTATAAAATGTTTAAATCTCAAAACTGTTGTCCAAATTTTCATCAACTGTATTATTTGATAAATATGTTAATTAATAGTAAATCAGAACAATTAACAGTTGGGTTTTACTACTTCCTATTTCGGTGAAGTTTCCTTTGCAAATAAAGCAATGTATATTTGTAAAATCATAAACTGAAAGCAGAAAAAAAATGAGAAGAAATCATTCCAAAATATAAAATTTTAGGATACATTTCTGTTCTACATGCATAATCTTTTTGGGCAAAGGATATTGATATTCTTTTTCTTTTATGACCAATTTAATATTGTCAGAAATAG
>NW_026753140.1:0-1379 GCF_022355385.1 Mustela nigripes
AATTATAAAGGCTAATTGTACTTCGTCTGAGCTAGATTGAGAAGCGATAAAAAATCTAAACTGTTGTTCGCATATATCATGATACCACCACTTTGGAAAATAGTTTGAAAATATTTTAAATGCAAAATATGTTGCAGTTACACGAATAGCCATTTTACTACTAGGCATTTAACCAAGAGAAACAAACCCTATGTTCGTACAAGGACTTGTATATGAATTTCATAGCAGCTTTATTTTTAAGAATTGAAAACAGGGGAAATGCTCATCAATGTCCATCAATAGAGCAAAGACAAATTATGACCTATTCATTAAAGAGATTACTGTTCAACATCAAAATGAACTATTTACAATTGCAGATTCTCAAAGTAATGATGCTGAGAAAAGAAAAGCCAGGCAATGAATAGTATATACTGTGTGATTCCATGACTAAAAAAAAATCTAGAAAATACAAATTTATATATAGTCACAGTCATCAAATGTATTGGTGTGATTTTAGTGCCTTCTTCTGTGCTCCCATAGCTTCCTACACTTGGATCTCCGAGCATTTGTTACACCATGTGAAAATAGGAACTCTTTTTCTTTATTCTGTCTTACAAGAAAAAGAATCCTTGAAATTTTATGGACATTTGAACTCTCAGTTATTAGCAGAAATTCTATCACACAGTAAGTTTCCAAATATAAAAGCCAGAGTTTTACAATGACTTCTAAGCTTTTACATGATCTAGCCACTCATTTAACCTCTGTGACCTCTTTCCCTGCTACTCTTCAGTCCCTCACAGTGGCCTCCTTGCTATTCCTCAGATATGCCAGGCACGATCCAACCTTATGGCCTTCAAGATAGCCAATTCCTTTGTCTGGAGTGACCTTATTGCTGATAGTTCTGGGCAAATTCATCACCTTTCCATACCTTTGTTCAATTGTCAGCTTCATTGTAACTACCCTGATCTTCCTATTAAAATTTTTAACTCCCCATCCCCTGCCTAGTAACCTTGATTTTTCTCACCCTGATCAAATTTTTCTTTTTCCCCATTGTACTCATCATTTTTGAATACACTATGCAATTTTTATTAAGGTTTATAGCTTTTAATTGTCTCACCCATTAAAATAAAAGTTCTACAAAGCCAAGTATTTCATTTAGCAGTGTAGTCTGAAGAAATATCTGCCATATAATAGGTTCAGTAGACAATTGGTAAATTTCAGAAAAAATGAATGTTGAAAGTATACTGAATTTCATAAGTCATTTCAATATTTTTTTCCAAAAATAAACTATGTAAAACGTACCTTAAATTTACTTTCAAAATATTTTATAGCATATAATGGACAAAATAAGACAAAAAACAACAAAATAAGACAAAAGCTTTAAAGAAACAATCATATAA
>NW_026753141.1:0-1379 GCF_022355385.1 Mustela nigripes
AATGGACTCCAATAAGTATAGAGGTCAGTAGAAATATGAAGGCCCATTTCTTTCCATCCCACTGAACTCCAACTTTCAATGGCTCATGGATTGAAACCCTGAGCCGCACACTCATCTTAACCCATGCCCTCAACTCAGCCCTCCAGGACACTCACCGCACGGTTGGCAGTTCGGACCTTCCATGCTCCTATATCCTAACCATAACCCTATTTGGAGTTCTGAGAGCACCATCTGTAGAGGCATGGCTCCCAAGCACCAGGTATTGGGAACACTTGAACAACAACAGAGGATCAGCCTGCCACAGAAAAGGAAATTCCCTATTTTACTCCAGACAGGATTCAGAGCATGAGAAATCTGAATGCAAACCTGAGACAATATCAGTGAACCTACACTTTCATCCACACTCCTAACACAATCCCAGAGCTTCATATACACGCTAAAACTCCATTTTAACTCAGACCTTGTGAAGATCTCCACAGTTCTGGATGATTGTATCTTCCAGGCTTCAGGACCTTAACCCAATGTAAGGTCTAGATATGGGTGAAAATATGAACAGACATTTCTCCAATGACAAAACACATGTGACCAACAGATATATGCATAAATGTTCCACATCACATGGCTACTGGGAAACGCAAATCTAAACCACATTACGGTGTCCTATCACACAAGGAAGAACGTCTACAATTAACAAGACATGAAACCACAAGTGTTGGTGATGATACAGAAAATGGGGAAGCTTCCTACACTCCTGGTGGGAATGCATACTGTTACATCCGCTCTGGAAAACAGTACAGGGTTTCTTCAAGAAGTTAAAAGTAAAGTTACCCTAAAACACAGCAATTGCACCACAGTGCTTTTACTACAAAAATAGAGATGTAATGAAAAGAACTGACACCTGCAGCCCAGTGTTCATTGCAACAATATCCACTATACCTAAACTATGGAAAGAACCCAGATACCTATGGACAGAGGGATGGATAAAGAAGATGTGGTTCATATATTCAATGGAATATTACTCAGCCAACAGAAAGGATGATTATTTATCATCACATTAACCCGGATGGGTCTGGAAGATATTATGCTGAGTCAAATATGGCAATGAAAGAAGCACAACTATCATATGGTTTCACTCATATGTCAAATAACAGAAATAGGGCAGAGAACCATAGAAAAAGGAAAGGGAAACAGAATGAGAAGTCATCAGAGATGGGAAAAAACCATAATAGTAACTAACTGTAGTAACAAACTGAGGGTTGCTGGATGGGGGCAGGGGGTACCTGGGTGATGGGCACTAAGGAGGGCACATGATGCAATGAGCACATGGTGTTGTACACATCTGATATATTATTTAACACTACATCTGAAACTAATGATGT
>NW_026753142.1:0-1379 GCF_022355385.1 Mustela nigripes
GCTGTTACTGAAATCCAGGCCTCTGAGGAGAGATGCCTGGAAACCAAAGCAATGGATTCGATTAGGGCCTAGGGGCCTGTTCGTTCCTTTTTTCCTCTGAGGACATCGCTCTACGGGTCTGAAGCTGGTAGGTGCTCAGATGGGCCCAGATTGCTCCTGTTTGTCCGGGAAGCCACAAATATTGCGATGTCCTCAGGGACTTTGTGGTTTATCCTCTTAGTAGGGTTGTGGCCATTGGAATAGGCACATACAATTCCCTTGGAGAGGGCAAGCACAGTCGTCAGGTTTGTCTCTAGGGGCCTGAGCCTGTAGGGTGTGTAGGCCAGGGCTGTTGGGACAGTTGTCTGAAAACACAAATTTGGCTTATGTTTCGGGTCATATGTATGGCAGGACTGACCTACAGAACATAAGGAGAACTCTTCGGAATATGAAAAAAGGGCGAGTGTGAGGCTCTTGTTCACGTTTTTGTCTCTTGATACCGTGTCACTCATGGTTGTGAAATTTCCGTGTGACTTCACGGGTAATGGACGAGTCTTATTCTCTGGGGGTTTGGCCCCATCCAAAGAGTTCGGGGTCACTTTGTGGGATGGAAAAGTCGTTGTTCTGTTGTTGTTGGTTTGTTTTGTTCTGTTTTTCAACCTCAGGTCTCCCACTAAATGAGGGATTCCAGAGTAGAGCCCTGGGGAGGGGCGACTGGACAACCAGAAATCTGGGTAAAAATTGTGCCCTAGGGACATGTCAAGCCCATTATGATATCTAATGGTCCAGCCACTGAGAGGACGTACTAGAGGACAGGACTCACGCTGAGGGTCACAATGCGTGTTTATTCCCTCGTCGCAATCAAGAATGGGCGGGCCTCAGGGTGAATGCTGGTTTCTCATACCCTGAAATTGGACAACATGCCAACCACAAGGTTTCTTGCCATGGGTAAGGAAGAGTTCTGATTTATGCATCACAGTCACCCCTGGGCAGGGATTGGAGATAAGGTCTTGGTTCTGAAGCCTGAAAACTGAGGTAGGGAAGAGATGATGACATAAGGTCATGGCGGGTCTGATGTGCTCAGTGTGCGGTCAGCTGTCTGGGTGTTGGTCACGAGGTCCGGGCTCAGGTTGTCAGACAGTGTATTAGTGCCCAGGTTTGACTATATATTTTGGGTGCATTCTAGTGCTGTGTAGATTCTTATCTGAAGAACTCTTCAGGATATGAAGAATGAGCGAGTCTGAGGCACGTGCTCAGTCTTTTGAATCTGGATTTTGTATCAGCGATGGCCGTAGAATGTTGGGGAAGCCTCATGGGCCATGGACGAATCTTGCTCTCTGTGGATTTGGCCCGATCCCAATTGTTTTTCGTCAATCTGTGGGATGGGAGGACTCCTTTCA
>NW_026753143.1:0-1379 GCF_022355385.1 Mustela nigripes
CTATTGAGAGTATCATATGGTTCTTGTTCTTTCTTTTATTGATGTGTTGTATCACATTGACTGATTTGCGGATGTTGAACCAACCTTGCAGCCCTGGAATAAATCCCACTTGGTCGTGGTGCATAATACTTTTAATGTACTGTTGAATCCTATTGGCTAGTACTTTGGTGAGAATTTTCACATCTGTGTTATCAAGGATATTGGTCTGTAGTTGTCTTTTTTGGTGGGATCCTTGTCTGGTTTTGGGATCAAGGTGATGCTGGCCTCATAAAATGACTTTGGAAGTTTTCTTTTCATTTCAATTTTTTGGGAACATTTTCAGGAGAATAGGAATTATTTCTTCTTTAAATGTTTGGTAGAATTCCCCTGGGAAGCCGACTGGCCCTGGGCTTTTGTATATTTGGAGATTTTTGATGACTGTTTCAATCTCCTTACTGGTTATAGGTCTGTTCAGGTTTTCTATTTCTTCCTGGTTCAGTTGTGGTATTTTATATGTATCTAGGAATGCATCCATTTCTTTCAGATTGTCAAATTTGTTGGCATAGAGTTGCTCATAGTATATTCTTATAATTGTCTGTATTTCTTTGGTGTTAGTTGTGATCTCTCCTCTTTCTTTCATAATTTTATTTATTTGGGTCCTTTCTCTTTTCTTTTTGATAAGTCTGGCCAGGGGTTTATCAATCTTATGAATTCTTTCAAAGAACCAGCTCCTAGTTTTGTTGATTCATTGTATTATTTTTTTGGTTTCTATTTAATTGATTTCTGCTCTGATCTTTATGATTTTTCTTCTCCTGATGTGCTTAGGGTTTCTTTCTTGTTCTTTCTCCAGCTCCATTAGGTGTAGGGTTAGATTGTGTACTTGAGACCTTTCTTGTTTCTTGAGAAAGGCTTGTAATGCTATATATTTTCCTCTCAGGATTACCTTTGTTCTGTCCCATAGATTTTGAACCATTGTGTTTTCATTATCATTTGTTTCCATGAATTTTCTAAATTCTTCTTTAATTTCCTGGTTTACCATTCATTCTTTAGAAGGATGCTGTTTAGTCTCCATGTATTTGGGATCTTTCCAAATTTCCTCTTGTGATTGAGTTCTAGGTTCAGAGCATTGTGATCTGAAAATATGCAGGGAATGATCCCAATATTTTGATACCAGTTGAGACCTGATTTATGACCCAGGATGTGATCTATTCTGGAGAATGTTCCATGTGCACTAGAGAAGAATGTGTATTCTGTTGCTTTTGGATGAAATGTTCTGAATATATCTGTGATGTCCATCTGGTCCAGTGTGTCTTTTAAGGCCTTTATTTCCTTGCTGATCTTTTGCTTGGATGATCTGTCCATTTCAGTGAGGGGAGTGTTAAAGTCCCCTACTATTATTA
>NW_026753144.1:0-1379 GCF_022355385.1 Mustela nigripes
CCCAGATTGAAGACATTGTTTCTGATGCTTTCTTCTTCCCTGGCTTTTTGTAATCTGCTCTGTCATTTGTTTTCCCCATCCTAGTAGATAGCACCACTGAAACACTGAAGTAGGAAAAATCCTGGACTCCAAACTTCCCTGAAATTACTACATCCAGGGACACTTCGGTGGCTTGCTCGGTTAAGCATCTGACTGTTGGTGTTGCTCAGGTCATGATCTCAGGGTCCTGGTATGAAGCCCCTGGTCGGCCCCCATACTGAGTAGGGAGTCTACTTGAGGATTCTCTCTCTTCCTCTTCCTCTGCCCCTCCACCTGCATGCACACCCTCTCCTTCTAAATATAAATAAATTATATCTTTTAGAAAAAAACATCGCATCTCTACCTTTGAATCCAATAATACATTATATGTTAATTAATTGAATTTAAATTAGAAAAAGGGACACCTGGGTGGCTTAGTCAGTTAAGCATCTGCCTTCAGCTCAGGTCAGGATCTCGGGGTTCTGGGCTTGAGTCCCTCATTGGGCTCCTTGCTCAGCGAGGAGTCTGCTTCTCTCTCTGCCTGCTTCTCTTCCTGCTTGTGCTCTCTCTCTCTGACAAATAAATATAAAACCTTTAAAAAATATTAAAAAGCAAAAAAAGAAAAAATCACCACATTCAGTCACTCTCTCCATTCACTATTTTGTATCTGCTTCCCATTTTTCATATCTTAATATAATTCCCTCTCTCTCTGTCCTATAATTTGAAATCCTCTTCTGGCTTGGGTTCTTTTTTTTTAATTCAAAGATTTTATTTATTTACTTGACAGACAGATCACAAGTAGGCAGAGCGAAGAAGAGAAAGCAGGCTCCTCGCTGAGCAGAAAGCCTGATGCGGGGTTCGATCACCCGCATCAGGGATCATGACCTGATGATCCCTGAGCCAAAGGCAGAGGCTTTAACCCACTGAGCCACCCAGGTGCCCCTTGGGTTCCTTTATGTTCATCTCTACATTGCTATGAGAGTGAGCTTTCTAGAATATATTTGTGGTGATGTAACTCCTCTGCTTCTTTAGTGGATGCCCATTACCTGAAGGAGAAAGTTTATATTCCAGCATCACACTTGCCTTTTTTGTTTCAGTCCTGGTTTTCCAATTCTGTCTCTCTATCCCACTCCCAAAAATTGTGTTCCAGTTTTGCCACCTTCTGTAGCTATAGTCACTTACTGTGTTATTCCATACGTCATCCTTTTGCTCATTCTACCTTTTCTAGAATGCCCTTCACACTGTCTTTGTGTAGTCTCTCTCTCCAGATACAGCCCTACCTTTGCAGCATTTCCTGAGCTTCCCATATACAAGTGTTTTCCCCTTTGTGCCTTCACTGTGCTTTATTCACTTCACCTGTA
>NW_026753145.1:0-1379 GCF_022355385.1 Mustela nigripes
CCAAGAGGTCAAGTGACAACATTTAATTGCAAAAGACAAGGTGGATATGGTTACTGAAATTAACAAAAAAGCCAAGTGGTAAACAGATAAGTCTGACTTGCAAAAACCATGGTGTCCCTAGAAGAGAAGCAGAGGGGCAGTCCTTTAAACCCTTACTTGATCTGTATAAGTAGAAGAGTTCCAGGTCAGGTAAATCAAAATTTAATCTGAATTACCAAGACAAAGAATCGTAGCTTCTCAAACAATTCCCACACTTTAGCCTGTTTATGAGCCTAGAACCACTTGAACGAAGGAGGGCTAGGTCTCTTAAATTAAGGACCCCAGTACACTGCTAAAAATATATACTGTTAATCTTTCTCTCAAATTCCCCAAAGGGACCAATTGCCAAAGTGATTGTGTTTTGTGGAAGAAGGAATAATCAGTTTTTCAGGGGATTGCTGGACACTTGCTCTGAATGGACACTTTTTCAAGGAGACTCAAAATATTCCTGTGGCCTACAACATTCAGAGAAAATGCTTATGGCACTCAATAGAGTTTTATCTCAGTTTCATTTCAAAGTAGAACCAGTGGCTCCTTAAACACACCTTTTGGTTATTTCTCCAGGTCCAAAATGTGTAATTAAAATAAACATTGGCAGAATCACAGGACTGATTCCCTCACCTGTCAAATGAAGGCAATTGTGCAAAGTCTAAAAAAAAGGAAGCCACTAGAACCACCTTTACTTAGGAAAACAGTAACCCCAAAGCAACACCATATTACTATAAAGGATTGCAGATTAGTGCCAAGAGCAAGGTTTTGAAGGATACAGGGGTAGTATTCCTATGGCTTCTTTCCATTCAATGTACCTATTTGCCTGCCCAATGGATAGTTGTGTAAAGGGAGAGAATGAAATGAAGTAAGAGAAGTATGTTGAGAAAATACTATGAGTGTGTAATTTTTCTATTGCTACATATTAAATCATGACCAGTTTAGCAACTTAAAACAACATGTATTTTTCATCTCACAGTTTGTATGCATGAGCAGTCAGTATATTTTTATTACTCTCTGTTCAAAGTCACATCACACTGAAATCAAGATGTAAGCCAGGGATGTGATCTCATCTGAGACTCAGAGTCCTTTATGATCCTTACTGGTTATTGGAAGAATTTAATTCCTTTTGGTTGTGGGACTGATGGTAGTGCTTCCTTCTAACCATCAGCTGGAGGATGTTCTGAGCTCCTAGAAACCTTCAAAAAATCCTGCCACATGTCTATTTTGGCAGATTGTTCTTTCAAAGCCAGTAGAAGGATCTCTATCTCCCTTCAATTCTCTCTGACATTTTTTAAAAGTCTAATCCAGGAAAATGTCCATTTTGAGTAACTGAAAGTCAAATAATTAGG
>NW_026753146.1:0-412 GCF_022355385.1 Mustela nigripes
CTTGGTCTTGGCTGGATTTATTGCTGATCCTCTGGGGGAGGGACCTACTGCAGTGATTCTCAAGTGTCTTTGCCCAATGCAGAATTTCACCACCCTTACCAGGAGCTGGGTTAAGTAATCTACTCGGGTTCACTTTCAGGAGACTTTGTTCCCTGAATGCTTTCCATAGAGTTCTGGAGAACGGGAAGGAAAATGGCTGTCTCCCATTCTCTGGCCCAGAGCAGCAGAGAGCTTGGGGCCCCACTCCTCAGTGCACCCTTGGAGGAAAGCACTCAATCACTCCTGTCTCCCTGGCCTTTGGCCATGCTCCGAGATCACCCAGCCTGCGGCCAAGCTTCTCTGTCTCTGGCACACAGCCCTGTCTGGAGTCTCCAAACCCAGCAGATCCCTGTGCTCTTCCACGGGGGGGGGG
>NW_026753146.1:512-805 GCF_022355385.1 Mustela nigripes
CTCAATCACTCCTGTCTCCCTGGCCTTTGGCCATGCTCCGAGATCACCCAGCCTGGGGCCAAGCTTCTCTGTCTCTGGCACACAGCCCTGTCTGGAGTCTCCAAACCCAGCAGATCCCTGTGCTCTTCCACGGGGGGGGGGTCGTCCGGATCTTGTGTGATCCACGCAAAGAGCAGTGGCTTGACTGTCCCATGGATCACAGTTTAAGGTAACCCGGAGTTGAGAGCTCACTCCTTGGCTCTTCCAGGGGGGGTCCTCCAAATCTTGTGTGATCCACGCAAAGAGCAGTGGCT
>NW_026753146.1:905-1379 GCF_022355385.1 Mustela nigripes
ATCTTGTGTGATCCACGCAAAGAGCAGTGGCTTGACTGTCCCATGGATCACAGTTTAAGGTAACCTGGAGTTAAGAGCTCACTCCTTGGCTCTGTCTCTGTAGCTGACTTCACCGCTCTAACACCTGCAAGCTCTGTGACACTCAGACACCCCCGATCCTTCTGTGATCCCACAGGACCTGAGAACACGCTGTCCCAGCATGGCCTTCACCCCGACTTAGCCTCTGGAGCGATGTCCCTCAGTGGAGCAGACTTTAAAAAGTTCTGATTTTGTGCTCCATTGCTCAGCTGCTTGCAGGGAGCCGGCCCCTCCCCCCGCAGTCTATCTTCCTGTGGCTTTGGATTCATTTCTCCACAGGTCCTGCCTGCCAGAAAGTGGTTGATTTTCCACTTCTAGAATTGCTGATCTTCTTCTCTTTGATCTCCTATTGGATTTGTAGGTGTTTGGAATGGTTTGATAAACTAGCTCATCTCC
>NW_026753147.1:0-1379 GCF_022355385.1 Mustela nigripes
TTAAATTCATATGTTTAGTTTTTATAAAAGCCTCTATATTGAAAAAACATTTTAATAACTTTTTCTATTTACTTATATATATTTCATATGAAAAATTGAGATTATCTTGTTCTCCTACACTTGGCCAAATACACTAACTAAATGAAGTATGCAATTGATAGCATTTTATGAATTCTAAAATTTTAAGCAGAAAGTTTAAGTTGTTTTTTCAAGAACTTTGAGTAATGTTCTAATCTTCATTCTACTTTGCAACTTTGCCAAAAGATCTGATAAAAACAAATAGTATTCCAATAGCCAATAACAATCAAGATGATATTATTTCAAATATTAGGGAGAAAAATGTTTATTTTATTTATGAATTAACTCACACAGTAATAAACACAAATATGCCTTTGCTTAAAGTAGTACTTAAAATATGGTCAAACATATTGAACAACAAAGAAAGCAGTAAGAAATAAAGGTAGATAAGAGGAGAAAAAATATACTAAAACTTCCAAGTGAGGAAAGGTCTAAATGGTGATGTAGTTGGTTGAGCTACGGACTCTTGATCTTGGCTCAGGTCAAGAGTCAAAACAGAATATGATTTATTTCAGGGTTGTGGCATCAAGCCTCAAGTCAGGCTCCATGTTGAGCACAGAGTCTGCTTCAGATTCTCTCTTCCTCTTCTGCCTCTCCTGCTCATACTCTCTCTCTCAAATAAATACATAAATCTTAAAAAAAAATGTGATGAGCAAATTTAATTCTGTTTTATAACACCTGAGAAAGATGGAAACAGCACTTACTATCATAATAGCATGTATACCAACAAATACTCTGAAAAAAGTTTTTTTGATCTTATGCAGTAAAGTAATTGTGTGAAATTTGAAGAAAATACTATATAATGAACTATAAAGAAAATAATTATCACGTAAGTCAGAATAGTAGTTACCTCTGAAGGGAGGAAAAGTCTGCCATCAGGGAAGGACACTGAGGGAGGTTTTAAGGAACAGGTCATATTCTCTTTCCAATTCTGGTGCTTATAAGAGGGATGTTTAATTTAAAATTATTCTTTAGTCTAGAATTATGCTTTTATAAATTTATTGTGTATATGGTATTTCACAATAAAAATATGGTATTTGCAAAATAATCAAAATACATATCAACATATATATACATATCAGTATATAGAATCAAAAATCAAAAATATGTTTAATATTATTAAAATTAAATATTAAAATTATGCACAGAGTCTGCTTCAGATTCTCTCTTCCTCTTCTTCTGCCTCTCCTGCTCATACTCTCTCTCTCAAATAAATACATAAATCTTTAAAAAAAAATGTGATGAGCAAATTTAATGTAATAAGCACTGAGTATATATAAGACTGATGAATCATTAACCTC
>NW_026753148.1:0-1378 GCF_022355385.1 Mustela nigripes
TATGCTGTTATTGAAATCCAGGCCTCTGAGGAGGGATGCCTGGAAGACAGACCAATGGATCCGATAGATGCCTAGGGGCCAGTTCGTACCTTATTACATCTGGGGACA
Organism: Mustela nigripes; assembly: GCF_022355385.1. NCBI lineage: Eukaryota > Metazoa > Chordata > Mammalia > Carnivora > Mustelidae > Mustela > Mustela nigripes. Next base: position 109 of record NW_026753148.1, read on the forward strand.
TCAGTCTACGGGTCTGAGTGCAGGTAGGTGCTCAGGTGGGCTCAGATTGCCCCTGTTTGTCCTGGGAAGCCAAAACTATTGGGATGGCCTCATGAATTTTGGAGGTTTATCCTCTTAGTAGGGTTGTGGCCATTGGAATGGGCACATACAATTCCCTTGGAAACGGCAAGCACAGTCTTCAGGTTTGGCCTCAGGGTCCTGAGCCTGTAGTGTGTGTAGGCCAGAGCTGTTGGGACAGTTGTCTGAAAACACAAACTCGGCTTATGTTTCAGGTCATAGGTATGGCAGGACTGATCTACAGACCATGAGGAGAACACTTTGGGATATGAAAAAAGGCGAGTGTGAGGCTCTTGCTCACGTTTTTGTCTCTAGATATTGTGTCACTCATGGTCGTGAAATTTCCAGGTGACTTCATCGGAAATGGTGAGTTTTACTCTCTGGGGGTTTGGCCCCGTCGAAAGAGTTTGGGGTCACTCTGTGGGATGGAAGAAGTCGTTTTTTTTTGTTGTAGTTGATTTGTTTTGTTTTGTTTTTCAACCTCACGCGTCCCACCAAATGAGGGATTCCAGAGTAGAGCCCTGGGGAGTTGTGACTGAACAACCAGAAATCTGGTTAAAAATTGGGGCCTCGGGACATGTCAAGCCAATTATGACATCTAAAGGTCCAGCCACTGAGAGGATTTACTAGAGGTCAGGAATCACGCTGAGGGTCACAATGCGTGTTTGTGCCCTCGTCCTGCTCAAGAATTGGCGTGACCTCAGGGTGAATGCTGCTTTATCCTACACTGAGTGTAGGACAACATGGCAACCACAAGGTTTCTTGCATTGGGTAAGCAGGAGTCTGATTTCTGCATCACAGTCATCCCTGGGCAGAGATTGGAGATAAGGTCTAGTTTCTGAAGCCTGAAAACTGAGGTAGGGCAGAGATGATGACATAAGGCCATGGCAGTTCTGATGTGCTCAGTGTGCAGTCAGCTGTCTGGGTGTTGCTCGGGAGGTCCCGGATCAGGTTGTGTCACACAGTGCACTACTGCCCAGGTTAGACTATATAATCTCGGTACATTAGAGTGCCGTGTAGGTTTATTCTCATTTAATGTGCCCGGGCAGCTCATTAGGCAATATATTTTTTCTAGAGGGCAGGCAGAGTGCTGCAATGATGGTCCGGAATTGACAAACTTGTAGGCTTCGGGGCCAGGAGTGTGAGGATGGAAGTCTGAGAACACAAGGGTTGTTACATCAGGTGTGCCACCAAAAGAGGAATTCCAAAGCAG
>NW_026753149.1:0-1378 GCF_022355385.1 Mustela nigripes
CAGAGAGACCTAAGCTGGAGGAAGGACCTGTGCCTCTGTGTCCCCCTTCCCTCCCCCACAGACCCCTGCACTTTCCTCCCCTCCCCTGGGCCCCGCATCAAGATGCGCTGACAAAGTTTGCAGTTGGAGCAGGCCCCCTACTCAAGGCCCTGGGCCTTGAGTGCTTTTTCCACCTGAAGGAACTGAGCATTAGAGAGGTCTGCCTCTTTCCAGCGGTGTGAGCCCATTAAGTTATTTCAACTCCCAGAGCCACAAATTCCAGTTTGTCCAAAGAAATGAATGAGAGACTATGTTAAAAGGCTGTTAAACTGTAAACGATTGCTGCCTTTCTCAAGCCCTCTGTGGCAACTGCACTGAACGTTTTACATAGGACACCTCAACCCCAGAAATTAGGGTTCTCACTTTTATCCTGCCTGTGAGCAAATAGGCACTCTGAGGGAACAGCCACTTGCACAAGGTCTCAGAGCAAGTGAGTGGTGGAACCAGGATTGAGTGCTAGGAGAGGCCGACTGCAAAGCCCACACTTTTAACCACTAAGTCGCTGCTTCTGTCCTTATTTACATTATTAGAATTGTTGTAAATGCCTGGGTTATCATTTCGCTTGCCTGTGGGACTATGAATGTATACAAAGTGAGTTACAGAGCTCTAAAATTATTCCTGGAAAGATGAGAGGCCCTGACATCAATATGCTTCCGATTAGGTATAGATTTTCCCAGAAGTATGAAATTCTTTTTATTCCTGTGGAAAGGAACCAGAGCTGGTATTGCAGAGTTCATTGATAGGTTCATGTACTAGGAAATTAAAATGGGAAGCAGAGTGAACTGCCGATGGTTATGGTCAATATTTCTCTAAAGGAAATTCCACAAAGAATGTCAGGTGCAGGGCAGATACTTACACAGTCAGTCATGTCAGGAACTTCCCTAGTAAGTAGTAATTTTAAGTCATTCATCTATCCATTCATTCATTCAGAATCATGGAATACTCACCATTTGCCAGGCTATGGGGATAATACAAACAAGACACAGTTCATTCTCTTAAGGAGCTCTAGGGTGTGTAGGGAGGCCAACTGATACCTGAGCACCATAAAACAATATCCTAAGTGCAGTGATTGAGAGATGCATGGGAGATATTTAAAAAACAAAAATCAAGGACACTTAGCCCAGCTAGGAGGATGGTCAGGGAAGGCCTCCTGGAGAAGGTATGCAGGGGAGCTGACAGAAAGAGTTCCTAGGGGTTAGTTGGAATGCAATTGTCTTAGAACACAGTCAGCATGATTATAATAATGTAGGCTCTCCCTGCGAAGGAGAACTCAGCTATGATCCAAGAAGAAGAGTGACTGTGACTCGCCCATCCTTGGAGATGACCAGGGCCACTTAGA
>NW_026753150.1:0-1378 GCF_022355385.1 Mustela nigripes
GAATCCACATGGTGGTGGGCTGGGTTTGGGAGATTTTCCTGGAGATTCTAAAGAAAGATCTAAATTCTTCCAATGGGGAGTGGTAAACATTTTATCAATGGGAGATGGAAAATAAATTGTCTGGTACCTTTCCCTCCCCCTCAAAACCCATTATTTGAAAAAACAAAAAAGGAAGTGAAGGGAGAAATCCTCCCACTCCCATCCCCACTCACCTCCATAGCCACCTCCTCTTCCCAGAACTAACAGACAAGGTGCCAAGAAGTGTTAGGTACCAGCAGTGGTCTCAGAGCTCATTCAAGGATCATGGTGAAAGGCATTCAAAGAGATTGTGGGGGCACAGGGATCCAATTAAGGGGGACAAGTTTAAGTTTTGCCTGATCCCCTAAAAATTAATGGCACTAGAGAAGATGAGCTTTGGGAACTATAGCTTAATGGATACAACGTGTAAAAAGCTTCAGTGAGTCATGGTGGGAAGAGGCCATGAGGGCAGCAAAGACAGTCTTAGATGATGATATTAATAGCACTACAGGCTCTAGATTTCCTGTGGTGGTGTTCTTGGCAAGACCAGCCCGGCCAAAGTGGGTACTCACAACCTGGAACAGAGGGTCTTGGAGATCCCAGCATGTGAGGTATGATGAGAGGGTAAAATGATAGGAGGTGTCCTTTGGAAGGACTGTCTTCTTGACTTTAAAAGGGAGAACCCAAATCTGTAGGTGAAATCCTCTTGGCTACAAAGAAGGCCGAGGCCTCCTAAGGTCAAGGTCTCCTCGTCACTTGCAAAGATGTCGAAGAACATATTCAGACATTTCAAAGATGTCCTCATGTCCATCCGTTCCCACTCTGGAATTCTATCAATAAGGTGAGAGTTCCTCTAGTTGGAAAAAAGATCTAAAAAGACTTCCCTCTCTCATGTAATTTCTGTAACCTCCAGGACATACCCACCTACCCCTTCCAGCGCTGTAATGAAGCTACAGCTGGTGCCAATTTGTGGAACTCATTAAAGGCTATTTTCCCTTTCCCCGGACCAAGTTCCCATGCTCCCTCACCCGATTTCCTGCACTCATCTCCCACCTGGTGTGTTCACACCTGCACGTGCCTTTTACCAAACCCTTTGCCAAAAGGCAGCCAGAGTGACCTTTCAAAGACCTATCAGTTCCTGGCATTTGTCTCCCTAGAAAACGGCACGGATCTTCTAACAAATTCTCAGTCCTCCAAAGGCATCCATAATCCTCCCATCCGTCCCTTCTTACCCTTCCAATTGACTGATGCCTGTTCTGCCCTGTCTTTCTGCCCTTCAATGACGCTGCCTCCCTCTTCCTGTGGAGACCCCTCATGGTGCCTGCCTCCAAGCACAGGTGATTCCCATCAATGGGAATCA
>NW_026753151.1:0-1378 GCF_022355385.1 Mustela nigripes
ATATGTTGTCATATTTCATTTTCAAATTTTGAATCAATTTATACCTCCAACATGCTATAAAGACTTTTTTCCCTGCACTCATGTGGACACTGAAAATTATTCCTGAACATTTGATAGACAAAGGCCTTTTCAATTTAACATAATGAAACTCAAAAGTGCACTTTATATAGTTTATTACAGCAGTTATCAAAAACTGAATAAAATAGACTCTGAAAAGTGTTAGATTCATAATAATCATTCAACAAATATATGTTGAGTGAATTCCACAGCTTCAAAGACATAAAACATAAGTTTTTACAACTTCAAATAATTTTTAATATTTTGAAAATAATTTGCTGAACAGATTAATATAACTAAACTCTACTGACATTAATCTTATTGGATTTCAAATTTACTATTATCAATATCAAATTAATGTTTATAAATAATTAAGAAAATCTTTCATTTTGTGATATGTTGGTTATTTTTATAAGAACATTTATCAATATGTTATATTATTTCATATTTCATTTTGATTTCTATCTTTATAATTGATGTAATAGAGTTTCAAGAATATTCATTGATATTTAGGAACAAAGCATACTTAAAAATGTTGTTTCTACTTTCACTTCTACAAAATATAATGACTTCCCAGAGACTTTTTTAAGTTTTTAAGAAAGTCCTTGTTTATATTCTGAAATCCTTTGAGTTTTATTTGCAGAATAACAATATACTAAGAAAACATACAACAGTTTTCTTTACTTAATATATTTTATTGCTATAACTACCAAAGAAGAAAACCCTAAAGTCATATAAAGTCATATAAGAAGAAGGTTAGACTTATTAATATGCTAGAATATAAATAAAATATTTCAATATAGACTCAATCCTATCTATTTCATAACATATACAGAAAACTTTTTGATTATATTATGTAAAGGCTGTTCAGATATTTCCTGCAGTAAGTTTTATTACTTATCATTTTTAAATTGCTCAGAGGTTTTCTTCACAGAGCATATGGCAAAGGACAAGGCAAAAAGAGAAACCTTCCAAATTCATTCCATGAGGCAAGAATTACCCTGCTACTAAAACCAGACAGACTACTAAAAAAGAGAACTGCAGACCAATATCCCTGATGAACATGGATGCAAAAATTCTCAATAAGGGGCACCTGGTGCAGAGTCAGTTAAGCCTCCAACTCTTGATTTAGGCTCAGGTCATGATCACAAGGTCCTGAGATCAAGCCCTGCATTGGACTCTGAACTGGACTGGTTGCCTGCTTAGGATTCTTTTCCCCTCTCCTTCTGCTCCCCCACCCCCTCAAAAAAGGGGAAAAAACCTCAATAAAATGTTAGCAAATTAAATCCAACAGCATAGTAAAAGAATCATTCACCACAAT
>NW_026753152.1:0-1378 GCF_022355385.1 Mustela nigripes
CCAGCTGTATGGGTGGGGCCAGCAGGTCCAGGTTCAGCCTCTGTCAGAAAGGGCACTATTGCCCAGGTCAGCCTATATATTTTGGGTACAGCCAAGTGGCGTACAGGTTGATCTTCATTTGGGGTTTCTGGGTAGCCCCAGAAGGCAATGTTTTTCTTCTGGAGGGCAAGCAGAGTGCTGCATTATATTTCTGGATTGCCAAACTGGAGGGCTTGTGGGGCATTCGTCTGAGGATGGAAGTCTGAGGACACAAGCTATGCTTAGGTTTCTGTGTGAGGACATGGCAGGCACAATCTACAGATCTGAACCGAGATCTCGTGCAACTGAAGTCAGGGTGAGGATCAGACGATCGCTTAGGTTGGACCTTAAGTCCCTGAGGGCCACTTCATGAAGGGGGGGGGGATCACGGGGCCATGGGTGTTTTCTCACGGTGGGAGTTGTGAGACGCTCCCAACTTCAGAGAATCTTCTGCAGGACAATTGAGACCTGTTGGTTGGCTCCAGGCTAATGATTCCGAGCAGGGTTCTAAGGATGGATGGCTGGGTAGCCCACCTCGCATTCCAATTGTCTCCTAGCAACAAAACAAGTTAGATCTGCTGGATCTCGCAGAGCAACCAAATACGCTGAGTTGAAATGGACTCTCCTGTGGATGGGTCCTAATATGTTTTTGTGTCTATGGAGACCTTGGAATGACGTGGTGGCACTGGGGCCATGAAGGGTTCTTCTAAAAAGAGGCTTTGACATCACTCTTACGTGCAAGTTTCCCATGTGTAGATGAGATTTGTTCTGGTGGGTGAGTCAAGAAACAGCCATATGCTGGTACTGAAATCCAGGCCTCTGATGAGAGATGCCTGGAAACCAAAGCAATGGATCCGATTAGGGCCTAGGGGCCTGTTCGTTCTTTTTTATTTCTGGGGATATCAGTCTACAAGTCTGAGTGCAGGTAGGTTCTCAGATGGGCTCAGATTTCTCCTGTTTGTCCTGGGAAGCAACCACTATTGGGATGGCCTCAGGGACTTTGGAGGTTTATCCTATTAGTAGCTTTGTGGCCATTGGAATGGGCACACAGAATTCCCTTGGAGAGGGCAAGTACAGTCCTCAGCTTGGCTCCATGGGCCTAAGCCTGTAGGCTGTGTACGCCAGGGCTGCTTGGACAGTTGTCTGAAAACAGAAACTCGGCTTATGTTTCGGGTCATAGGTATGGCAGGACTGATCTACAGACCATGAGAAGAACTCTTCGGGATATGAAAAAAGGGCGAGTGTGAGGCTTTTGCTCAAGTATTTATCTCTGGATATCATGCCATTCATGGTCATGATATTTCCGGGTGGCTTCATGGGAAATGGACGAGTCTTACTCCCTGGGGGTTTGGCCCAATCC
>NW_026753153.1:0-1378 GCF_022355385.1 Mustela nigripes
CCTACCAAAGCTGTGCTTCTTGGACCAAGCAGCACAGACAGGACCCAAAACATGAGGGAAATGGCTGTGGCCTCAACCCCTTCAGGTTGACCCTGAAACCTGCCCTGTGGTGCCCAGTCGTCAGGAAGAACTCTCGTTCTTCTAACGTTACCATCAAGAACCCCATGAAAAAGCTGTGATTAAAGAACCCAGTCGGAAGGAAGACACCACTAGCAGCTTATGGGCACCCAAGTAGCTCAGTCAGATAAGTGACCAAGTCTTGGTTTGGATCAAGTCATGATCTCATGGTCCTGAGGTTGAGGCCCACTTTGGGCTCTGTGCTCACTGCACAGCTTGTTTGGGATTTTCTCTTTCCCACCCTCTCTGCCCCCTACACATGAGCCCTTTTTCTCTATTCCTCAAGTAAATCATATCAGAAGAAGAAGAAAAAGAAGAAGAAGGAATAGAAGAAGAAGAAGAAGAAGAAGAAGAAGAAGAAGAAGAAGAAGAAGTAGTAGTAGTAGTAGAAGGAGAAGAAGGAGAAGAAGGAAGACACGAGTGAAGTGTCACATTTACTCACATTTGGGTTTGGGGTACTGGGACACTGGAGCAAGACAAGCCAGAAGAGTAGCCTTTGCACCATCATGTCCTGGTCCTTTTAAGGGGCACTGTGGGCCCAGGGAGGAAGTGGAAATGGTTGGGGGGCAGGGGAGAGTGGGGTGGGGGTGTTAGGAAGGGGTGGGGAGGGGCAGGGTGGTAATTAGGGAAGGGAATAGGGAAGAAATAGAGGGTAGGATGGGGATGGTGTTGGTCAGGAGAAGGGGTCAGGGACAGTGTCAGGCAGTGTCAGGGTCAGATTAAGTACTCAAGGGGAAGTAGCACGGTTCAGAAAGGTCAGGAGGTCAGCAGGTTAGTAAAGGACAAGGTCAGCAGGACACATTAGCAGGTCAAGTGAACTCTCAGGAGCAGTTGGTGTGGAGAATCCATCCTCCACCAAGCCTTCCCGGGTTTGAACGTTTCCTTAGCAACCTAGAAACATTCTAATCTCTCCACCAATCCCCTGCCTTTGCCCCTAGTAGCTCAACATGGATACCACAGGTGACCTCATTGGTACAAAGCCCCTTCCCACCTGATACCCCAACACGTGCCATCCCAACGACAGATCCTCTCTGGATCTTTAGCCATCCTTCTTGTTTACTTCCTCCAACCCAGGTCCCTGTTCCCTCTTCTGGGCGCTCTCTCCTTCCCTTCCAAACTCCCGTCTGAGAGCCACTGGCTGAACAATGTAGAAATCAAAGGAGAACCAAACTGCAACAACAAGCAAGTACACAACCAGAGTAGGAGGTTCGAGCCCTCTCTCAGCAACTCAACGCAGACAGAACATCCACAAGATGTAAAT
>NW_026753154.1:0-1378 GCF_022355385.1 Mustela nigripes
TTACCATTTTTTAAATGGTAAACTTCTTACAAAATGGAATAGGTTTTATATTCTAAGTAGTATATTGAAAGGTAAAACATTGGGGCGCCTGGGTGGCTCAGTGGTTTGGGCTGCTGCCTTCGGCTCAGGTCATGATCTCAGGGTCCTGGGATTGAGCCCTTCTTCGGGCTCTCTGCTCCGCCGGAAGCCTGCTTCTCTCTCTCTCTCTCTCTCTCTCTGCCTGCCTCTCTGCCTACTTGTGATCTCTGTCTGTCAAATAAATAAATAAAATTTTAAAGATAAAGAAAGAAAAGTAAAACATTAAAAAATAAAATTTTAATTTAAAAAATTATGTAATTTTTAAAAAAGGTTAAAAATAGCAGAACCATTTTTCTTATAACTGGAAAATACATTGTATACATATCTATCAAAAATACTTGTCGGCCGCCAGGGTGGCTCAGTGGATTAAGCAACTCCCTTCAGCTTAGGTCATGATCTCAGGGTCTTGGGATGGAGCCCCACATCGGGCTCTATGCTCATCGGGGAGCCTGCTACCTCCTCTCTATCTTTGCCTGCCTCTCTGCCTACTTGTAATCTCTCTCTGTCAAATAAATAAATAAAATCTTTTAAAAAAAATGACTTGTCATGGGGACGCCTGGGTGGCTCAGTGGGTTAAAGCCTCTGCCTTCGGCTCAGGTCATGATCCCAGGTTCCTTGGATCCAGTCCCACATCGGGCTCTCAGCTCAGCAGGGAGCGTGCTTCCTCCTCTTCTCTGCCTGACCCTGCCTACTTGTGATCTCTGTCAAATAAATAAATAAAATCTTTTATAAAAAAATTTAAAAAAATAACTTGTCATGTCTGGAATCAGGAGCATATGGAAAAAAATAATATCTTAGGACAATCCTTCTGCCATGTTTTGTGCCTTGTTAATATTTTTAAACAGTCAGGCAACTTTTAGCTTTATTGAAATACCTGCTAAGATACCAGCAGTGCCTTTTGGAGCCCTATGACTATAAAAATTAATTGCAAATATTCAAAATGTTTACTATGGTGTCACTATTTAGGGCCACCACCAAGCACGTTTCAGAAGTAAGCATAACTGTTACTCTTCTGTAAGCAAAAGGGCATGTTTTCAGGAGTTCCATCTGCTGTACCAGGAGGTGAATCAAGTAATGATTTTTGTCTAACTTTTCAATCTAACATTCCTCAGTCCACATTATAATAATAAAAACTAGGAGGAGACTAAAACAAACAAACAACTACAACAACCAGCTTTTCCTTCAGTGGGAAAGTAAATATAACCTTATGAGTAGCCTGAAATTTATTTTTAAATATATTTAAGATAAGCGTTTTTGTTAGAAAACCATATATTTTATATTACTAAGAAATAACAGGCAA
>NW_026753155.1:0-1378 GCF_022355385.1 Mustela nigripes
ATTTGGGGTTTCTGGGTAGCCTCAGAAGGCAATATTTTACTTCTGGAGGGCAGGCAGAGTGCTGCATTATAATTCTGGATTGCCAAACTGGAGGGCTTGTGGGCCATTAGTCTGAGGACGGAAGTCTGAGGACACAAGCTAGGCTTAGGTTTCTGGGTGAGGACCTGGCAGGCACAATATACAGACCTGAATCGAGATCTCCTGCATCTGAATTCAGGGTGAGGATCACACTATTTCTCAGGTTGGACCTTATGTCCCTGATGGCCCCTTCATGAAGGGGGGGGGATCACGAGGCATTGGTTTTTCTACCATGGAAGTTGTGAGAAGCTCACAACTGCAAATATTCTTCAGGAGGACAATTGAGACCTGTTGGTTGGCTCCAGGCCAATGATTCCAAGCAGGGTTCTAAGGATGGATGGCTGGGTAGCCCACCTCGCATTCCAATTGTCTCCTAGCAACAAGACAAGTTAGATCTGCTGGATTTCGCGGAGCAACCGAATTGTTGAGTTGAATTGGACTCTCTCGTGGATGTGTCCTAATATGATTTTGTGTCTATGGAGAACTTGGAATGAAGCGGTGGTAATGGGGCTCTGAAGGGTGCTCCTAAAAAGAGGCTTTGACACACCTCCCACATGCAAGTTTCCCATGTGTAGATGAGTTTTGTTCTCATCGGTGAGTCAAGAAACAGCCTTATTCTGGTACTGAAATATGAGGAAGATGCCTGGAAACCAAAGCAATGGATCCGATTAGGGCCTAGGGCCTGTTCGTTCCTTTTTACCTCTGGGGATAACAGTCTCCGAGTCTGAGTGCAGGTAGGTTCTCAGATGGGCTCAGATTCCTCCTGTTTGTCCTGGGAAGCCACAAATATTGGGATGGTCTCAGGGATTTTGGAGGTTTATCCTATTAGTAGGGTTGTGGCCATTGGATTGGGCACACAGAATTCCCTTGGAGAGAGAAAGTACAATCCTCAGTTGGCTCCAGGGGCCTGAGACTGTAGGGTGTGTAGGCCTGGGATGTTTGGACAGTTGTCTGAAAACACAAACTCGGCTTATGTTTCGGGTCATCGGACGGCAGGACTGATCTAAAGACCACGAGGAGAACCATTCGGGATATGAAAAAAGGGCGAGTGTGAGGCTCTTGCTCAAGTGTTTATCTCTGGATATTGTTCCATTCATGGTCATGAAATATCCGGGTGACTTCATGGGAAATGGGCGATTCTTACCCTCTGGGGGTTGGCCCCGTCCAAAGAGTTTGGGGTCATTATGTGGGATGGAAGAAGTCTGTTTTTTTGTTGTTGTTGTTCTGGTTTGTTTTGTTTTTCAAACTAAGTTGTCCCACCAAATGAGGGATTCCAGAGTAGAGCCCTGGGGAGGGGCGA
>NW_026753156.1:0-1378 GCF_022355385.1 Mustela nigripes
TCCAAACTTCCTCTTGTGGTTGAGTTCTAGCTTTAGAGCATTGTGGTCTGAAAATATACAGGGAATGATCCCAATCTTTTGATACCGGTTGAGTCCTGATTTAGGACTGAGGATGTGATCTATTCTGGAGAATGTTCCATGTGCACTAGAGAAGAATATGTATTCTGTTGCTTTGGGATGAAATGTTCTGAATATATCTGCAATGTCCATCTGGTCCAGTGTGTCATTTAAGGCCTTGATTTCCTTGTTGATCTTTTGCTTGGACAATCTGTCCATTTCAGTAAGGGGAGTGTTAAAGTCCCCTAATATTATTGTATTATTGTTGATGTGTTTCTTTGATTTTGTTATTAATTGGTATATATAGTTGGCTGCTCCCATGTTGGGGACATAGATATTTAAAATTGTTAGATCTTCTTGTTGGACAGACCCTTTGAGTATGATATAGTGTTCTTCCTCATCTCTTATTATAGTCTTTGGCTTAAAATCTAATTGATCTGATATAAGGATTGCCACTCCTGCTTTCTTCTGATGTCCTTTAGCATGGTAAATTCTTTTCTACTCCCTCATCTGGAATTGTCTTCGGGCTGAAAATGTGTTTCTTGTAGGGCAACATATAGTTGGTTTTGTCTTTTTATCCATTCTGATACCCTGTGTCTTTTGATTGGGGCATTTAGCCCATTAACATTCAGGTAACTATTGAGAGATATGAATTTAGTGTCATTGTATTGCCTGTAAGATGACTGTTATTGTATATTGTCTCTGTTCCTTTCTGATCTACCACTTGTAGGCTCTCTCTTTGCTTAGAGGACCCCTTTCAATAATTCCTGTAGAGCTGGTTTGGTGTTTGCAAATTCTTTCAGTTTTTGCTTGTCCTGGAAGCTTTTAATCTCTCCTTCTATTTTCAATGATAGCCTAGCTGGATATAGTATTCTTGGCTGCATGTCTTTCTCGTTTAGTGCTCTGAAAATATCATGCTAGCTCTTTCTGGCCTGCCAGGTCTCTGTGGATAAGTCAGCGGCCAATCTAATATTTTTACCATTGTATGTTACAGACTTCTTTTCCTGGGCTGCTTTCAGGATTTTCTCTTTGTCACTAAGACTTGTAAATTTCACTATTAGGTGACGGGGTGTGGGCCTATTCTTATTGATTTTGAGGGGTGTTTTCTGCGCCTCCTGAATTTTGATTCTTGTTCCCTTTGCCATATTGGGGACATTCTCCCCAATAATTCTCTCCAGTATACTTTTTGCCCCCCTCTCTCTTTCTTCTTCTTGTGGAATCCCAATTATTCCAATATTGTTTCGTCTTATGGTGTGACTTATCTCTCGAATTCTCCCCTCGTGGTCCAGTAGCTGTTTGTCCCTCTTTTGCTCAGCTTCTT
>NW_026753157.1:0-1378 GCF_022355385.1 Mustela nigripes
AAACAAACAAACAAACAAACAAACCAGGATCAGAGAGACTAACTTGTCCAAGGCTAAAAGTGCTCAAATAGTTGGAATGATATTTAAACTAAGTATAACAACAAAGTCTATGTCCTTTCCTCTACAGCACAGAAAATCGTCCAAGACTTAATCAGAAAAGTTTAAACTATATTTTTAAATACACATCTTTGCCACAAATCAGTAATGAAAATAAAAAAGAACTTAGTCAAGTGTTAATTTTGAACTTCCTTGAAGTTACCAGTAATTAGAGCAGGTTAACAGTTTTAGAATTCATGAGTTACTACTTGTCAAAAGTAAATGATAATTTAATAACTAAGATTATATTTTAACATTTTTGAAACTTTTTTAAAAATAAAGTGCTATGTTTCCTATAAAGCTACTATACATAGGGGCACCTGGATGGCTGAGTAGGTTAAGTGTCAGACTTTTGATTTTGGCTCAGGTCAAGATCTCAGGGTCTTGAGTTGAATCCCTACGTAGGGCTCCCCACTCAGTAGGAGTCTGCTTCTGGAGTCTGCTCTCCCTTTGCTCCTCCCCCTATTTGAATGTGTATGTTCTCTCTCTCTCTAAAATAAATAGATAAATCTTTGAAAATAGTTATTATATATGTATATTATATGTATGCATTTGAGATGGGACATGTAGATATCCAATAAATCTAGAAAATTCTTCAGAAAATTAATATGTACTCCAAGATCCAAGACCTTAAACTTGGAAGACCCACTATGAGAACATGTCTACTTTTATCTCTTGAAGAAAAAAAATATAAAGTTCAGTAATAAAATATCAAAGACAAAGACAAACTGTCCTGAGAACAATGGAAAAACTGACCATTTGTTCACATATTGTTGGTTTTTTCCCCTATTTTCATAACAGTTAATACTTTCAAGTTTATAGGAATAATCTAATTATTTCAAATTATAATAGAGGAAATTAGATTTATATAAGTCAATATTGGCTTTTAATTTTCTGTTAATGTAGTCTGCTCTTCTTAACCCTATACTAAAATAATTGCTTCATTAAGCATTGAAAATATTTCAAAGAAATTGCAAAGTTGCTCATTATAACATTGTTGATAATGACACAAAATTGGAAATGATGCAAGTGACTAATAAGAGCAAATTAAGAATATTTAGTATATCCATATACTAGAGTAATAAGTGGCAATTAAATATTGTGTAAACAAAAATATTAGGAAATGGGGAAACGTTTACAACATAAGAAGGTAAAAGAAAACTGATGCAAAACAGTATTTATGATGCTATCAAACTTCTATTAAAACAAGCTAGACCTGTACCCCTGGGGATAAAAATATATGTTTATAAAAAATAAAAAATAAAAAAAAATAAAAAAAAAA
>NW_026753158.1:0-1378 GCF_022355385.1 Mustela nigripes
TTTATTTGTCTCTTGCCTTTTTCACTTTGCATCACTCAGTCCGGTGGCATTCATGTCAATGCAAGTACCAGGGGTTCATCGTCCCTGATGGCTGTGGAATACTGTGTGGCCAATAGGCCCACTGCTTTTTTTATCTACTAGTCTTTGCAAGGACATTGAAGCTCAATCCACAGTTCTGCTCAATTGAAACACACAGGCCATTGATATACGCTGTTCCTTTTCCTCTGATTAAAAAGATTTGGTAAACATGGCTATACCCATTACCACAGAAGGTAGAGTTAACTAGTTGACAAGGGGTCCTGTCCAGGGCTCCTCCTTAAGAGTTGGTTCTCATGCAGAATGTAACTCTCCTTGAAGCCTTTGCAAAGGTGTTTAAGGTAAAGCCAGATAGACAGAGCCCTAAAACCTTATGACACATGTTTCAAACACTGGGACATGAGGACACAAAAAGCACAATACATCCATGCCCTAACATTTTTCCTTCCCATTCCTTAGTCATCTCTGACCTATAAGGAAAATATGTTGAGAGGGACTCTCTCACCCACAGGATGACAAACCCCACAGATAGCAGTTGATACTCAAGAAGCCTCACTGTTTCTTGATATCTCAAGAAATTCCAGTGGAAATATGAAAACCTTGCCGTCTCCGGAGAATAGTTGGCCTAAAGGATGGTATACCAAATGTTATTTTCTTTTCCCTTTGTCTAGAAAGGCGAAGTGGGACATTAACACACAAGACAACCTGAGTTCTTGACCAGGCTCAGAGGGCCCTTTTTCTGTCCATCCTGGAGCTTCCTACCTTAAGCCATAGGACTGAAAGTTCCTGAGAGTTGGACTGCTGCTTCACTGAATCCAGCTTTTGTGATGTCACGAAGATTTGAGGTCAAAGCAACCACTCCTTATCAACCCATGTCTCATCACTACACACTACACTTGGCTGGGATAGTCGTGGGTGGGCCAAGAGGATCCCAAGACCTCCAAATGTGTTGGAGGCACCTGGGTCTCTCACCATGGCAGTGTGTAAAGTGAGTAAGTGTCACCTTATCCATGGCCAAATTGTAGTCTTTCGTTGTGACTGTCAGCAACATCCCTCTGCACTCCGGAGAAAGGCAAGAATCCACCATTCCATCTTAGCCATGAAAGACCAAAAAACAATAAGGCCTCTAACAAAGCCTCAGGAGAGGAAATCCACGCCCTGCACGTGGCTAGGGGCCTCCAACCCAATCAGGTCTCTTCTGACCACCCAAGGAAAGCTTAAAGGAACACCCACAAACATGCCAAAGACATGTCTAGAGTCTTCTACAGCGAGACACTAGTACCTCTTGCAGCTTTGGAAATCATGCCAAAACGGCCTCCCAAACTTCAAAACTGACCAAACA
>NW_026753159.1:0-1377 GCF_022355385.1 Mustela nigripes
ATATTTTATTAACTATGATCATCATGCTGTACATTAGATCCCCAGAACTTTTTCATATTATAGTTGCAAGTTTGTACCCTTTGACCACCTTATTCCACCCCAGGTTCACCTCTTGTCAACTCAACTCTACGTTTCCATTAGTTTGCTTTTTCTTCAGATTCTGTATGTAAGGGATATCATAATACATAAATTAAAAAATATATATAAAATCTTTGAAATATTTCACTCAGTATAATACCTTCAAGATCCATCCATGCTGTTGTAAATGGCAGTATTTCTTAATTTTTCATGGTTCAGTAGTATTCCATAGTATATATTTACCATACTTATTTTATTCTTTCATCCATTAATGGATACTGAAGTTATTTCCATCTCTTGCTTAGAGTTAATAATTTTATAATGAACATAAGAGTGCAGATATGTCTTCAAAGATGTCCTCATGTCCATCCATTCCCACCCTGGAATTCTATCAATAAGGTGAGAGTTCCTCTAGTTGGAAAAAAGATCTAAAAAGACTTCCCTTTCTCAAGTAATTTCTGTACCCTCCAGGACACACCCACCTACCCCTTCCAGCGCTGTAATGAAGCTACAGCTGGTGCCAATTTGTGGAACTCATTAAAGGCTATTTTCCCTTATATACCTCTGGACCAAGTTCCCATGCTCCCTCACCTGATTTCCTGCACTCACCTCCCACCTGCACGTGCCTTTTACCAACCCCTTTGCCAAAAGGCAGCCAGAGTGACCTTTCAAAGACCTACCAGTTCCTGGCATTTGTCTCCATAGAAATCTGCACTGATCTTCTAACAAATTCTCAGTCCTCCAAAGGCATCCATAATCCTCCCATCCGTCTCTTCCTACCCTTCCAATTGACTGATGCCTGCTCTGCCCTGTCTTTCTGCCCTTCAACCACGCTGCCTCCCTCTTCCTGTGGAGACCCCTCATGGTGCCTGCCTCCAAGCACAGATGATTCCCATTGATGGGAAGACCCTCTTCCTCTCCCCTGTCTCCCCACTCCAGTTACTCCCACTTATTCGTGAGCTCACAAGCCCCATGGTACACACTCTCCATGCAGCCTGCTCTCTCTTTTCTAGCACTGGCCTCCATTTCTAGCTGTGGTTGTGTCACGGATGTCCCTACCCAGTCTGCCTCCAAGCTCTCCGTCCGTTTAGGTCCAACACCTGACACAGTGCCTGGCACGTACTAAGCCCTGCCTAGCTTCTAAGAGCCTCACTGAGGGACTGAAAGCGTTTTAAAAATGTCACCACGTAGGCTCCAAAGTGTAGGCAGAAAAAGCTTTGCCTGGATTGACATTTTAGAGATGTATTCATCAAGTTAGATGTGTTCACTGACTTTACCTTGTAAAATTAAAAAAAAAAA
>NW_026753160.1:0-1377 GCF_022355385.1 Mustela nigripes
CAAACATGGGCAATCTGGACCCACATGAGCACCTACATTATCTCAGATCGGAAGACTGATGTCCCCAGAGGTAAAAAGGTATGAAAAGACCCCTAGGCACCTATCAGATCCATTGTTTGGTTTCCAGGCATCTCTCCTCAGAGGAATGGAATTCAATAACAGCATATGGCTGTTTCTTGACTCACCCATCAGAATAAATCTCATCTACACATGGGAAACTTGCATGATGGAGCTGTGTGAAAGCCTCTCTTTAGGAGAACCCTTCAGGGCCCCAGGGCCACCGCTTCATTCCAAGGTCTCCATAGACACAAAATCATATTAGGACACAACCACGGGAGAGTCCATTTCAACTCAGCCTCCTCGGCTGCTCCCCCAGATACAGCGGATCTAAACTGTCTTGTTGCTTGGAGACAATTGGATGCGAGGTGGGCTACCCAGCCATCCATCCTTAGAACCCTGCTCGGAATCATTGTCCTGGAGCCAACCAACAGGTCTCAATTGTCCTGCAGAAGAATCTTTGTAGTTGGGAACTTCTCACATCTCCCATCGTGGGAAAACCCCCAAGGCCTCGTGATCGACCCCCCCACCTTCAAGAAGGGGCCATCAGGGACAGAATGTCCAACCTGAGCAATCGTTTGATCCTCGCCCTGTCGTCAGATGCACGAGATCTCGATTCAGGTCTGTAGATTGTGCCTGACATATCCTCACCCAGAAACCTAGGTCTAGCTTGGCTTCTCAGACTTCCGTCCTCAGACTACTGGCCCACAAGCCCTCCTGTTTGGCAAACGAGAACTACAAATCAGCACTCTGCCTGCCCTCCAGAAGAAAAACATTGCCCTCTGGGGCTACCCAGAAAACCCAAATGAGCATGAACCTGCACGCCATTCTGCTGTACCCCAAATATATAGGCTGACCTGGGCAGTAAAGCCGTTTGTGGCACACCCTGAGCCTGGACCTCCAGGTCCCACCCAAACAGCTGGCCGCACACAGAGCACATCGGACCCGTCATGGCCTTAGTTCGTCATCTCTTCTCAACCTCGGTTTTCAGGCCTACACACCTTACAGGCTCAGGCCCCTGGAGCCAAACATGA
Source organism: Mustela nigripes (assembly GCF_022355385.1). Classification (NCBI taxonomy): domain Eukaryota; kingdom Metazoa; phylum Chordata; class Mammalia; order Carnivora; family Mustelidae; genus Mustela; species Mustela nigripes. The sequence goes on from NW_026753160.1 coordinate 1,092, forward strand.
AGACTGGGCTTGCCCTCTCCAGGGGAATTGTATGTGCCCATTCCAATGGCCACAACCCTACTAATAGGATAAACCTCCAAAGTCCCTGAGGCCATCCCAATATTTGTGGCTTCCCAGGACAAACAGGGCCAATCAGGGCCCATCTGAGCACCTACCGCCACTTATACCCTTAGACTGATGTCCCCAGAGGTAAAAAGGAACGAACAGGCCCATAGGCACCTATCGGATCTATTGCTTTGGTTTCCAGGTATCTCTCCTTAGAGATCCTTAGAACCCTTAGAACCCT
>NW_026753161.1:0-1377 GCF_022355385.1 Mustela nigripes
CTCTCCAAGGGAATTCTCTGTGCCCATTCCAATGGCCACAACCCTACTAATAGAATAAACCTCCAAAGTCCCTGAGGCCATCCCAATAGTTGTGGCTTCCCAGGACAAACAGGAGCAATTAGAGAGCATCTGAGAACCTACCTGCACTCAGACTCGTCGACTGATATCCCCAGAGGTAAAAAGGAATTAACAGGCCCCTAGGCCCTAATCGGATCCATTGCTTTGGTTTCCAGGCATCTTCCTCATAGGCATGGATTTCAGTACCAGCATATGACTATATCTTGACTCCACCATCAGAACAAAACTCATCTAAACATGGGAAACTTGCACGTGGGAGGTGTTTCAAAGCCTCTTTTTAGGAGAACCCTTCAGGGCCCCAGTGTCACCGCTTCATTCCAAGGTCTCCATAGACACAAAATCATATTAGGACACATGCACGGGAGAGTCCAATTCTACTCAGCATATTCGGTTGCTCCGCGAGATCCAGCAGATCTAACTTGTCTTGTTGCTATGAGACAATTGGAATGCGAGGTGGCCTACCCCGCCATCCATCCTTAGAACCCTACTCGGAATCATTGGCCTGGAGCCAACCAACAGGTCTCAATTTTGCTGCAGAAGAATCTTTGCAGTTGGGAGCTTCTCACAACTCCCATCGTGAGAAACCCCCATGGCCTCGTGATACCCCCCCCTTCATGAAGGGGCCATCAGGGACATAAGGTCCAACCTGAGAATTAGTCTGATCCTCACCTTGACTTCAGATGCACGAGATCTCAATTCAGGTCTATAGATTATGCCTGCCATGTCCTCACCCAGAAACCTAAGCCTATCTTGTGTCCTCAGACTTCCGTCCTCACACTAATGGCACACAAGCCCTCCAGTTTGGCAATCCAGAATTACAATGCAGCACTCTGCTTGCCCTCCAGAAGAAAAACATTGCCCTCTGGGGCTACCCAGAAACCCCAAATGAAGATCAACCTGCACGCCACTTGGCTGTACCCTAAATATATAGGCTGACCTGGGCATCAATGCCCTTTCTGACAGAGCCTGTGCCTGGACCTCCTGGCCCCAACCAGACAGCTTGCCGCTCACTGAGCACATAGGACCAGCCATTGCCTTAAGTCGTTATCTCTTCCCAACCCGGTTTTCAGGATTCAGATCCTAGACCTTATCTCCAATCACTGCCCAGGTTTGAAAATGATGGAGAAATCAGAACTCCTTCCCAATGGCAAGAACCTTGTGGTTGTCTTGTTGTCCAACGTTCAGTGTAGTGGAAACCAGTGTGTCCGATGAGGCCCCGCCATTGCTCACGCGCCACATAGGTGGCAAACTCACATTGTGACCCTCAGCTTTAGCCCAGTCCTCAGGTAAGGCCTCTCA
>NW_026753162.1:0-1377 GCF_022355385.1 Mustela nigripes
CACCAGTTCAAGAAGATGGTGTTGAACAGGGACCAGACGATGTGGTCCCGCACAGGCGTCTCCGTCGGGATGTCGATCACGGTGGTGGTCTTGGGAGCCAAGTTCTGGGGGTTCTCCATGACGGCGGCCTGATGGTCTTGCTGGACCGTGTTTAAGCTTAGCGGACGTTGCGTCCTCGCGGGGAAAGGAAGCCCAGGGAGTGCAAATAGGTTGCCAGAGTCCTAACCGCTTGCAGGGTGAGGCCGGGCTGTGGGCAGTGTCCCAGGTAGGGCTCAGCCCCAAATCAGGGTCCCCTCTCCCCATGTCAGCTTCCTTCTGCTTTCTCCGAAGTGTGTCTTTCCTGCCGTTTTGTAACTGGGTGACTTGGCTGCTGCAAGAGGCCGACCAGCCCCCGAGGGTCAGGTTCTGAGTGCTGTGTGTGTGCAGGTCAGGCCCAGCGGCCTGTGTTGCCTCTCCCAGAAGGAGCCTCCAGCGTCCCGAGGAGCGAGATCACTGGGTGCTCCAGGAGGTGAGGAGCCTGTGCTGCGGGAAGACCGCAGGCTCCTGGCCCGGCGGGCGCTGGGAGCTCTCCTCCCTGGCCCCTGCCCCCATCAGGTCACCTGCAGTGGAGGATCTTGGGGGGAAGGGCGGAGAGCCGCTCTCGCCAGGGGCTTGCCCCACCACAGGCCCTCCCCTAACTTGCACTCGCACCCCTTCCACCTGCAATCCACCGCCACGGAGAGATGAGTTCATCAGAGCAAGGGAAGCGCTCCGCCTACGGTAAAGCCGGCCCTGGGCTGGGGCTGAAGGGTTGGCCGTCGCCCCGCGGACCCCAGAAGGAGCACCGGCGGGCTCCTGCCCCAGGCCTCGTGCAACGTCCCTCCAGACCTGCTGCTCTGCTCCTGCGGCCCCCGGTCAGCGTGCGTCCCCATCCGCACTGGAGCTTCCAAGACCCCCAGTGCCTCTGCCCTGTCCTGTCGTGTGGCCGCAGCTGCTGGCCCTGCTCTCCGCACGGCCCCCCAGGGCTCCTCCCATTGGACTCCCACTCCTGGGAGGGCGTCCAGGCTGCTTGGGTTCCCGTGGAAAAGGGCAGTAAGTATAAAAACTCATCCTTTTGAAGACTTGGTGAGAAAAACATTTTTGATAAGATATGTGTTTCATTGATGATGTCTTTTACTGATTATATGTTGAGATACCTTACATTTATTGGCTTAAATAAAATAGATCATTAAAGTAAATCTTACTCTTTTAAAATGTGGTTACTGGAATATTTAAAATTGGGTTTGTGGAAAATAAATACAAAACGGATGAAAGACGTAAACGTGGACAGGAAACCGTCACAATCCTAGCAGGACCGCCCCAGCACCCTCCCTCCGTGACCTCTTGGTCGCGAGCCGC
>NW_026753163.1:0-1377 GCF_022355385.1 Mustela nigripes
AGCTCTGCAGAGTGTGCTTTCCTTGCTCTCGCCCTGAAACCTATGTCTGGCTTGTGTTCTCAGACTTCCGTCCTCACACTCCTGGCCCCCAAACCCTCACATTTGGGAATTCGGGACACAAAATGCAGCATTCTGCCTGCCTTCCAGAAGAAAAATTTTGCCCTATAGAGTTTCTCACAAAACCCAAATGAGGATAGACATACACGGCACTCGAATGTACCCAAATTAGATAGTCTATCCTGGCCACTAATACACTGTGTGATACAGAGTGAGCACTGACCTACTGACCAACACCGAGACAGCTGACCGCACACTGAGAACATCAGACCCGCCATGGCCTTAGCTCGTTATCTCTTCCCGACCTAACTTTTTAGGCTTCAGAACTTAGACCTTAACTCCAAGCCCTGACAAGGGTTGAATGTGATGCAGAAATCAGAACTCCTCCTTACCCATGGCAAGAAACCTTGTGGTTGGCATGTTGTCCAACGTTCAGTGTAGGAGAAACCAGCATTCACCCTGAGGCCCCGCCCAATCTTGAGTGCGACGAGAGAATAAACACGCATTGTGACCCTCAGCGTGAGTCCTGTCTTCTAGTAAGTCCTCTCAGTGGATGGACCCTTAGATGTCATAATGGGCTTGACATGTCCCTAGGCCCCAATTTTTAACCAGATTTCTGGTTGTCCAGTCGCCCCTCCCTAGGGCTCTACTTTGGAATCTCTCATTTGGTGGGACACCTGAGGTTGAAAAACAAAACAAAACAACAACAACAAAACGGACTTCTTCCATCCCACAAAAAGACCCCAAACTCTTTGGACAGGGCCAAACCCCCAGAGAGTAAGACTCGTCCATTTCCCATGAAGTCAACCGGAAAATTCACGTCCATGAGTGACATGATATCCAAAGACAAAAACTTGAGCAAGAGCCTCACACTCGCCCTTTTTTCATATCCCTGAGTTCTCCTCATGGCCAGTAGATCAGTCCTGCCATACCTATGACCCGAAACATAAGCCGAGTTTGTGTTTTCAGACGACTGTCGAAACAGCTCTGGCCTACACACCCTACAGGCTCTGGCCCCTGGAGCCAAACCTGAGGACTGTACTTGCCCTCTCCAAGGGAATTGTATGTGCCCATTCCAATAGCCACAAACCTACTAATAGGATAAACCTCCAAAGTCCCTGAGGCCATCCCAATAGTTGTGTCTTCCCAGGTCAACCAGGGGCAATCTGAGCCCATCTGAGCACCTACCTGCCCTCAGACCCATAGACTGATGTCTCCAGAGGAAAAAAGGAACGAACAGGCCCCTAGGCACTAATCGGATCCATTGCTTTTTTTTGGAGGCATCTCGCCTCAGAGGCCTGGATTTCAATACCAGAATAT
>NW_026753164.1:0-1377 GCF_022355385.1 Mustela nigripes
GAACTATGGTTAAAAATTGGGGCCTAGGGGCATGGCAAGCCCAATATGCTGTCTCTTCATCCAGCCACTGAGAGGCCTTATTTGATGACTAGGCTAAGGCTGAGGGTCACAATGTGTGTTTGCCACCTATGTGGCCCGCGAGCAATGGCGGGGCCTCATTGGACACACTGGTTTCCACTACACTGAACGTTGGACAACATCCAACCACAAGTTTTCCTGCCATCGGGAAGGAGTTCTGATTTCTACATCATTTTCAAACCTCGGCAGTGATTGGAGATAAGGTAGGTTCTGAAGCCTGAAAACGGAGGTTGGGAAGGGATAACGACCTAAGGCCATGGGGTGTCGGAAGTTCTCAGTTTGTAGCCAGCTTTCTGGCTGGGCCCAGGAAGTCCATGCTCAGGCTGTGTCAGAAAGGGCAATATTGCCCAGGTCATCCTATATATTTTGGGTATATCCAAGTGTCGTGCAGGTTGATCTTCATTTGGGGTCTCTAGGTAGCCCCAGAGGGCAATGTATTTCTTCTGCAGGGCAGGTAGAGTGCTCCATTGTAGTTCTGCATTGCCAAACTGGAGGGCTTGTGAGCCAGTAGTCTGTGGACAGAAGTCTGAAGACACAAGCAAGGCTTAGGTTTCTGGGTGAGGACATGGCAGGCACAATCTACAGACCTGAACCGAGATATCGTGCATCTGAAGTCAGGGTGAGGATCAGACGATCACTCAGGTTGGACCTTATGTCCCTGATGGCCCCTTTATGAGGGGGGGTATCATGTGGCCATGGGGGTTCTCTCACGATGGGAGTTCTGAGAAGTTCCCAACTGCAAAGATTCTTCTGCAGGACAATTGAGACCTGTTGGTTGGCTCCAGGCCATCGATTCCAAGCAGGGTTTTAAGGATGGATGGCGGGGTAGGCCACCTCACATTCTAATTGTCTCCTAGCAACAAGACAAATTAGATCTGCTGGATCTCGCGGAGCAACCGAATACGCTCAGTTGAAATGGACTCTCCTGTGGATGGGTCCTAATGTGTTTTTGTGTCTATGGAGACCTTGTAATGGGGCAGTGGCACACAGGCCCTGAAGGATTCTCCTAACTGGAGGTTTTGAGACATCTTCAAAGGATAATTTTCCCATGTGGAGAAGAGTTTTGTTCTGATTGCTGCCTCATGAAATCCCCATATGCTAATATTGGAAACCAGGCCTCTGAGGAGAGATACCTGTAACCGAAAGCAAAGAATCTGATTCAGGCCTAGGTGCCTGTCTGATTCAATCTTCTTCTCTGGGGATATCCATCTACGCTGAGTAGAGGTAGATGCTCAGCTGGTTTCAGATGACCCTTGTTTGTCCTGGGCGGCCTACATTATTGGGATGTACTTGGGGACT
>NW_026753165.1:0-1377 GCF_022355385.1 Mustela nigripes
TCTTCAGGGGGTACATTCCGTGCCCTCGCCATGAAACCCAAGTCTAGCTGTCCCTAGGAACAAATTTTAACCAGATTTCTGATTGTCCAATCGCCCCTACCCAGGGCTCTTCTCTGGAGTCCCTCATTTGGTGGGACCCCCGAGTTTGAAAAACAAAACAAAACAAAACAACAACAACAAAAAAAAGGACTTATTCCATCCCACAGAATGACCCCAAACTCTTTGTACTGGGCCAACCCCCCAGGGAGTAAGACTCGTCCATTTCCCATGAAGTCAGCCGGAAATTTCACGACCATGAGTGACACGATATCCAGAGACAAAAACTTGAGCAGAGCTTCACACTCGCCCTTTTTTCATATCCCGAAGGGTTCTCCTCATGGTCTGTAGATCAGTCCTGCCATACCTATGACCCGAAACATAAGCCGAGTTTCTGTATTCAGACAACTGTCCAAACAGCCCTGGCCTACACAGCCTATAGGCTTAGGCCCCTGGAGCCAAGCTGAGGACTGTACTTGCCCTCTCCAAGCGAATTCTGTGTGCCCATTCCAATGGCCAAAACGCTACTAATAAGATAAACCTCCAAAGTCCCTGAGGCCATCCCAATAGTGGTGGCTACCCAGGATAAACAGGAGCAATCTGAGCCCATCTGAGAACCTATCTGCAGTCAAACTTGTAGACGGATATCCCCAGTGGTAAAAAGGAACGAACAGGCCCCTAGGCCCTAATCGGATCCATTGCTTTGGTTTCAAGGCATCTCTCCTCAGAGGCCTGATTTCATTACCAGCATATGACTGTTTCTTGACTGACCCATCAGAACAAATCTCATCTACACATGGGAAACTTGCAAGTGGGAGCGATGTCAAAGCCTCTGTTTAGTAGAACCCTTCATGGCCCCAGTGCCACCGCGTCATTTCAAGGTATCCATAGACACAAAAACACATTAGGACCCATCCACACGAGAGTCCATTTCAACTCAGTGTATTCCGTTACTCCACGAGATCCAGCAGATCTAACTTGTCTTGTTGCTAGGAGACAATTGGAATGCGAGGTGGCCTACCCCGCCATCCATCCTTAGAACCCTGCCCGGAATCGTTGGACTGGAGCGAACCAAAAGGTCTCAAATGTCCTGCAGAAGAATCTTTACAGTTGGGAGCTTCTCACAACTCCCATCATGAGAAAACACCCATGGCCTCGTGATCCCCCCCCTTCATGAAGGGGCCCTCAGGGACATAAGGTCTAAACTGAGTGATTGTCTGATCTTCACCCTGACTTCAGATGCACGAGATCTCGGTTCAGGTCTGTAGATTGTGCCTGCGATGTCCTCAACAGAAACCTAAGCCTAGCTTGTGTCTTCAGACTTCCATCCTCAGACTAATG
>NW_026753166.1:0-866 GCF_022355385.1 Mustela nigripes
CAGACTCTAAGAGCAACTGCTTTTGAGAGAGGAAACGGTTGAGATGGGCATTCTGAGGTAGAGAATTACTAGTTGGCAAAGTAGGAAAATTGACACAGAATCAGAATTGATGCCCCTACATGACAAAGTTGGTGAAACTTCCCTTCTCAGAGATCTTGAGGCTCCTCAGAAATGTATTTTTCATTTTGGACGGAACATTCAGGATAAATATGATCTGCTCAAGTTCCTGGTTCTCTCATCAAGACTGTTTCTTTTGCTTCACAGGCACAAGAAAAGGGTTTTGATAGTTCAGGGTAAATCCTGACAAAAGCAAAGCACGGTATCTATGAAATCTAACCACTCAGAAGAGAACAACGGGTATAACGCCAGGCCGAGCTGACCCTGCAGGATAGGTAAGGTTGGTCCGGCAACAGGGGTAGAGGGCAAGTGCCCATCTCCTGCTAGAAGAGCTAGAGAAGACCCCTTCCGGAGAGACCACCAGGAGAGCAGAGCAGTAGGTGCTGATTATGAAGAATATTTTAATCAGCAGAGAAGGTCAAAATGACAAAGTTCCAGGATCAGAGTAAACATATGGGATTAAAAAATTTAAAAAAAAAAGATTTTTTTGAAAGGACTTTTTTTTTTTTTAAAGGACTTTAAACAAAATTCCTTTTTAAGAGACAGTTGGCTGTTTAAACCAAAAGTACAACTCACTGAGAGATTCGCCGCATTATTTATTGGGGTAGAAAGGACCTGGAATGTAGAAAGACCCATTCTGCAGAGGAAAAAATAGAATCACTAACAGGCCTCATGCCTTGCACAGCCAGTGGCTAGAATCCCTGCCTCATGAGACCCTGTGCTAGAAGGCCGCTAGAACCATCTCAACT
>NW_026753166.1:966-1377 GCF_022355385.1 Mustela nigripes
GACCTGGAATGTAGAAACACCCATTCTGCAGAGGAAAAAATAGAATCACTAACAGGCCTCATGCCTTGCACAGCCAGTGGCTAGAATCCCTGCCTCATGAGACCCTGTGCTAGAAGGCCGCTAGAACCATCTCAACTATGTTAGTCTTTCTTGGAAGCCAACAAGTGTTTGCCTAGTTCAGAGCACGGTAACAATCAGTCACATTATGTTATAATGATTGTCGATATGTTTAAAAGCCTTGTCTAGTTCCTTTTTGAGTAACCCTCACCCCACCCTTAGAGTAATTTATATGTGGTTCACCTCTTTGAAATACCTTTTTGTTGTTCCACATTTAAGACACAATGAAAAAAAAAAATTGACAATGAGTTCCAGATTTTAAAAGTCACTTGCCATTCAATACACATTGTGAGT
>NW_026753167.1:0-1377 GCF_022355385.1 Mustela nigripes
AGATATGGCAGGACTGATCTACAGACCATGAGGAAAACACTTTGGGACATGAAAAATAGGCGAGTGTGAGGGTCTTGCTCAAGTTTTTGTCTCTAGATATTGTATCACTCATGGTCGTGAAATTTCCGGGTGACTTCATGGGAAATGGACGAGTCTTACTCTCTGGGGGTTTGGCCCCGTCCAAGGAGTTTGGGGTAACTAGTGGGATGGAAGAAGTCCTTTTTTGTTGTTGTTGTTGATTTGTTTTGTTTTGTTTTTCTACCTCAGGTGTCCCACTAAATGAGGGATTCCAGAGTAGAGCCCTGGGGAGTTGTGACTGGACAACTCGAAATCCGGTTAAAAATTGGGGCCTAGGACATGTCAAGCCCATTATGACATTTAATGGTCCAGCTACTGAGAGGATTTACTAGAGGTCAGGACTCACGCTGAGGGTCACAATGCGTGTTTATGCCCTCGTCGCACTCAAGAATGGGCGGGGTCTCAGGGTGAATGCTGGTTTTCCCTACACTGAACTTAGGACAACATGGCAACCACAAGATTTCTTGACTTGGGTAAGCAGGAGTTCTGATTTCTGCATCACAGTCATCCCTGGGCAGTGATTGTAGATAAGGTCTAGGTTCTGAAGCCTGAAAACTGAGGTTGGGAAGAGATGGTGACCTAAGGCCATGGCGGGTCTGATGTGCTCAGTGTGCGGTCAGCTGTCTGGGTGTTGGTCACGAGGTCCGGGCCCAGGCTGTCCGACAGTGCATTAGTGCCCAGGTTAGACTATATATTTTGGGTGCCTTAGAGTGCCGTGTAGGTTCTTTTCTGAAGAACTCTTCAGGATATGAAGAATGAGCGAGTCTGAGGCGCGTGCTCAGGCTTTTGCCTCTGGATTTTGTATCAGCGATGGCCGTGTAATGTTGGGGAGGCCTCATGGGCCATGGATGAATCTTGCTCTCTGTGGATTTGGCCCGATCCCAATTGTTTTTCGTCAATCCTTGGGATGGTGGACTCCTTTCAGGTTTGTTGCCTCAGGTGTCCCACCAAAGAGGAATTCCAAAGCAGAACTCTGTGGCGAGTGAAGGGACAACCTTAACTACGGTTAAAAATTGGGGCTTAGGGGCATGGCAAGCCCAATATGCTGTCTCTCCATCCAGCCCTGAGAGGCCTTACCTGAGGACTGGGCTCAGGCTGAGTGTCAGAAGGTGTGTTTGTGACCAATGTGGCCCACAAGCATGGGCGGGGCCTCATGGGCCACACTGGTTTCAACTACACTGAACCTTGGACAACATGCCAACCACAAGTATTCTTGCCAAGGGGAAAGAGTTGTGAATTCTGCATCATTTTCAAACCCGGGCCGTGATTGGAGATGGGGTCTAGGTTCTGAAGCCTGAA
>NW_026753168.1:0-1377 GCF_022355385.1 Mustela nigripes
TCCAAACTCTTTGGACGGGGCCAAACCCCCAGAGAGTAAGACTCGTCCATTTCCCATGAAGTCACCCGGAAATTTCACGACCATGCGTGACACGATATCCAGAGACAAAAACTTGAGCAAGAGCATCACACTCGCCCTTTTTTCATATCCCGAAGAGTTCTCCTCATGGTGTGTAGATCAGTACTGCCATACCTATGACCCGAAACATAAGCCGGGTTTGTGTTTTCAGACAACGGTCCAAACAGCCCTGGCCTACACATCCTACAGGCTCAGGCACCTGGAGCAAAACGTGACGACTGTGCTTGCCCTCTCCAAGGGAATTGTATGTGCCCATTAGAATGCCCACAACCCTACTAATAGGATAAACCTCCCAAGTCCCTGAGGCCATCCCAATATTTGTGGCTTCCCAGGACAAACAGGGGCAATCTGGGCCCATCTGAGCACATACCTGCACTCAGACCGTAGACTGATGTCCCCAGAGGTAAAAAGGAACGAACAGGCCCATAGGCACCTTTCGGATCCATTGGTTTGGCTTCCAGGCATCTCTCCTCAGAGGCCTCGATTTCAATAACAGCATATGGCTGTTTCTTGACTCACCCATCAGAACAAATCTCATCTACACATGGGAAACGTGCATTATGGATCTAAGTGAAAGCCTATCTTTAGGAGAACCCTTCAGGGCCCCAGTTCCACCACTTCATTCCAAGATCTCCATAGACACAAAATCATATTAGGACACATCCACGGGAGAGTCCATTTCAACTGAGCCTCCTCGGATGCTCCCCAGATCCAGCAGATCTAACCTGTCTTGTTGCTTGGAGACAATTGGAATGCGAGGTGGGTAACCCAGCGATCCATCCTTAGAACCCTGCTCGGAATCATTGTCCAATATCCAACCAACAGGTCTCAATTGTCCTGCAGAAGAATCTTTGCAGTTGGGAGCTTCTCAGAACTCCCATCGTGGGAAAACGCCCATGGCCTCGTGATCCACCCCACCTTCAAGAAGGGGCCATCAGGGACAGAAAGTCCAACCATGAGTGATCGTCTGATTCTCGCCCTGACTTCAGAAGCACGTGATCTCGATTCAAGTCTGTAGATTGTGCCTGCCATATCCTCACCCAGAATCCTAGGCCTAGCTTGGGTTCCAGACTTCCGTCCTCAGACTATTGGCCCACATGCCCTCCAGTTTGGCTATCCAGACTACAATGCAACACTCTGCCTGCCCTCCAGAAGAAAAACATTGCCTGCTGGGGCTACCCAGAAACCCCTAATGAGCATCAACCTGCACCTCATTCGGCGTACCCCAAATATATAGGCTGACCTGGGCACTAATGCCCTCTCTGACACAGCCTGAGCCTGGACCTCCTGGCCCCACCC
>NW_026753169.1:0-1377 GCF_022355385.1 Mustela nigripes
ACAGACTTCTTTTCCTGGGCTGCTTTCAGGATTTTCTCTTTGTCACTGAGACTTGTAAATTTTACTATTAGGTGACGGGGTGTGGGCCTATTCTTATTGATTTTGAGGGGCGTTCTCTGAACCTCCTGAATTTTGATGCTCGTTCCCTCCTTTCTTTTATCACACTGTTTGATTTTGTACTACTGAACCAAGTTTGCAGCAGAGAAATAAATCCCACTTGATCATAGTGAATGATATTTGTTAATGTAGTGTTGGATTTGATGTGTTCGTAATTTATTGGAAAAATTTTGCATCCATGTGCATCAGGAATATTGACCTGTAGTTCTCTTTTTTAATTGAGTCTTTGTCTAGTTTTGGTATCAGGATATAGCTAGCCTCAGAATGAATTGGGGAGTTTCCCCTTCTTTTTTTAATTTTTTGGAATATTTTGAAAATAATAGATATTATCTCTTCTTTAAATAATTGGTAGAATTCACATGTGAAACCATGTGATTCCGGACTTCTGTTTGTTGTTAAGAATTTTTATTACTGATTTAATTACTGGTTATCAGTCTGTTCAAGTTTGCTTTTTCTTTATACTTCAGTTTTGGTAGTTTATATGTTTATAGTAATTTATCCATTTGTTCCCAGTTGTGCATTATTCCAACTTGTTGGCACATAATTGTTCATAAAATTTTTAATAATTGCTTGCATTTCTGTGGTATTGGCTTTTATTTCTCTGCTTTCATTTGTGATTAAATTTATTGGAGTTTTAAAATTTTTCTTTTCAATAGTCTGGCTAAGGGTTTATAAATTTTATAAATTTTGTTAAAGACCTAGGTCCTGGTCTCTGTGATCTGTTTATATGTGTTTTTTGTTTGTTTCTCTGTTTTATTATCTATGATATTTATTTCTGCTCTAATATTATTTCTCTTCTGTTAAAGTTATGCTTCATTTATTGTTATTTTCCTACCTACGTTAGGTGCAAGGTTAAGTTGTTTATTTTTCTTGCCTCTTAAGGTAGGCTTATATCGGTAAATACGTCCCTCTTTTTTTAATTTATTTTTATTTATTTTCAGCATAACAGTATTCATTATTTTTGCACCACACACAGTGCTCCATGCAATTCTTTTTCTTTTTAAGTATAATTTTTTATTTTTTATAAACATATATTTTTATTCCCAGTGGTACAGGTCTGTGAATCACCATGTTTACACACTTCACAGCACTCACCAAAGCACATACCTTCCCCAATGTCCATAATCCCATCCTCTTCTCCCAAACCCCCTCTGCCCAGCAACCCTCAGTTTGTTTTGTGAGATTAAGAGTCACTTATGGTTTGTCTCCCTCCCAATCCCATTTTCTTTCATTTATTCTTCTCGTACCCACTTAAGCCCC
>NW_026753170.1:0-1377 GCF_022355385.1 Mustela nigripes
CCCGGTGCCACCGCCCCATTCCAAGGCCCTCATGGACACAAACACACATTAGACCCATCCTCAGGAAAGTCCATTTCAACTCAGCCACCCCGGTTGCTCCCGCAGAGCCATCAGATCTAAACTGCCTTGTCCCTAGGAGACAATTGGAATGCGAGGCGGGCTTCCCAGGCATCCATCCTCGAACGTAGGTCTGGACTCATCCATATGGGATGTCCTGGAGCTGTCCAACAGGTCTCAATTGTCCCGCCGAAGGAATCCAAGGAGGGGGCATCCCACCACTCCCAACGTGGGAAAACCTCCACGGCCTCGATATTCAGCTCCCTTCATGAAGGGGCGGTCATGAACAGAAAATCCAAGCTGAGCCAATGTCTGATCCTCGCTCTGACTTCAGATGCATGAGATATTATTCATATCTTCAGGAGGTACATGCCGTGCCCTCGCTCTGAATCCCAAGTCTAGCTTGTGTTCTCAGACCGTCCTCACACTCCTGTCCCCGAAGCCCACAAGTTTGGCAATTCCGGATTATCATTGCAGCACTCTGCCTGCCCTCTAGAAACAAAATATTGCCCAATGAGCTGCCCGGGCACATTAAATGAGAATAAACCTACACGGCACTAGAATGTACCCAAATTATATAGTCTAACCTGTGCAGTAATGCACTGTATGACACACCCTGAGCCGGGACCTCCTGAGCAACACCCAGGCAGCTGACCGCACCCTGAGCCCATAAGACCCGCCGTGGCCTTAGGTCATCATCTCTTCCCTACCTCAGATTTCAGGCTTCAGAACCTAGACATTATCTCCAATCACTGCCCAGGGGTGAGTGTGATGCAGAAATCAGAACTCTTCCTTACCCATGGCAAGAAACCTTAAGGTTAGCATGTTGTCCAACGTTTAGTGTAGGGGAAACCAGCATTCACCCTGAGGCCCCGCCCATTCTTGAGTGCGACGAGGGCTTAAACACACATTGTGACCCTCAGCGTGAGTCCTGTCCTCTAGTACGTGCTCTCAGTGGCTAGACCATTAGATGCCATAATGGCTTGACATGTCCCTAGGCCCCAAATTTAAACCAGATTTCTTGTTGTCCAATTGCCCCTCCCAACGGCTCTACTCTGGAATCCCTCATTTGGTGATGTTTGAAAAACCAAACAAAACAACAACAACAACAACAAAAAAAAAAAACGGACTTTTCCATCCCACAGAATGACCCCATACTCTTTGACCGGGGCCAAACTCCCAGAGAATAAGACTCGTCCATTTCCCATGAAGTCACCCGGATATTTCATGACCATGAATGGCACGATATCCAGAGATAAAAACTTGAGCAAGAGCCTCACACTCGCCCTTTTTTCATATCCCGAAGAGTTCTCCTCATTG
>NW_026753171.1:0-1377 GCF_022355385.1 Mustela nigripes
GGCATGGGTAAGGAAGAGTTCTGATTTCTGCATCACAGTCACCCCTGGGCAGTGATTGGAGATAGGTCTAGGTTCTGAAGCCTGAAAACTGAGGTAGGGAAGAGATGATGACCTAAGGCCATGGTGGGTCTGATGTGCTCAATGTGCGGTCAGCTGTCTGGGTGTTGGTCAGGAGGTCCGGGCACAGGTTGTGTCAGACAGTGTTTTAGTGCCCAGGTTAGACTATATAATTTGGGTACATTCGAGTGACGTGTAGGTTTTTCCTCCTTTAAGCTGCCTGCGCAGCTCATTAGGCAATATATTCTTTCTAGAGGGCAGGCAGAGTGCTTCATTGTCGGTCCGGAATTGACAAACGTGAGGCCTTCGGGGCCAGGAGTGTGAGGACGGAAGTCTGAGTACACAAGCTAGACTTCGGGTTCAGGGTGTGGGCAGGGCAGGTACCCCCTGCAGATCTGAAACAATATCTCATGCATCTGATGTCAGGGTGAGGATCAGACGTTGGCTCAGGTTGGAGTTTCTGTGCCTGACGGCCCCTTCATGAAGGGAGAGGAATCTCGAGGCCCTGGAGGTTTTCCCACGTTGGGAGTTGTGGGAAGCCCCCTTTAAGGATTCCTTCTGCGGGACAATTGAGACCTGTTGGACAGCTCCAGGACATCCCATATGGAATGACTCCAGAGCACCGTTCAAGGATGGATGCCTGGGAAGCCCGCCTCGCATTCCAATTGTCTCCTAGCAACAAGACAGTTTAGATCTGATGGATCTGCGGGAGCATCCTGGGTGGCTGAGTTGGAATGGACTTTCCTGAGGATGGGTCCCAATGTGTGTTTGGGTCCATGAGGGCCTTGGAATGGGGCGGTGGCCCCGGGACCCTGAAGTATTCTCCGAAGCTTTTGACATAGCTCCCATGCACACGTTTCCTTGTGGAGACGAGATTTGTTCTTATGGAGCCTCAAGTAAACCCCTATGCTGGTATTGGAATCCAAGTTTTGAGGAGACATGCCTGTAAACCAAAGCAAAGGATCCGATAATGGCCTAGTGACCTGTCTGGTTCAATCTTCTTCTCTGGGTACATCCATCTATGGTATGAGAGGAGGTAGTAGCTCAGCTGGTGTCAGACCACACTTTTTTGTCCTGGGGACCTAAACCATTGGGATTGCCTCCGGGGATTTGGAGGGTTCTCCTAATTTGGACGATTTTGGACAATGGAATGGGCAGAATTCCCATGGATTGGGTAGGCACAGTAATAATGTGAGGCTCCAGGGGCCCCAGCCTGGAGGGTGTGTGGCCCAGGACTTTGAGGACAGAAGTCTGAAAACGCAATCACAGCTTATGTTTGAGGACGAAGGTATGGCACGCCCAATCTACCAACCATGGGAA
>NW_026753172.1:0-1377 GCF_022355385.1 Mustela nigripes
CCTGGGCATTATGTAGCAGAAACTCTGGAGATTATCTCAATCCATTGGAGTCACCCCGTTTATTAGCTTGCTGTTGACAAAGTTATTTAGAAACTGTAGAGCAAGAGGTTATAATGTAGAAAACTGATGGTAATGCCCAAGATTCTTCTTAACAATAATGAAAGTTAGTGATTTTTCATTAGAAAACATAAATTCTATATCCCAAATTATGGGCCCAGAGCACTTCTGCTGCACAACTCTGCTTATATCCCACATAACCATGTGAACTAGTTTTAATATCTGCTTCTCTTATTAAATTTGAATAAAAATTCTTGACACAAGTATTTTATAATTGTGTGATAATCATGCATTTAATTTCTTGGAGAACAAAACACCTTAGAGAGAAATGGTAAAAAATTTCAACACCTTTATTTTAAGATTATATAGACAAATGATCATCAAATTGGTAAGATATGTAAGACTTGAACAAAATTATCAACTAACTAGATATGCTTGATATTACAGAACACTCCCAACAACCGCAGACTACATATATCTTAAGCCATGATTTTCTTTGCAAAGGTCAACATTGATAGTGTTCTAGTCATACCTCCGTGTACCAGCCAAGAAGTAGCATATTTCTTGAAAGACACAGCTATTAATGCTCCATTGAGAAACCATAAAGATGGAGAAGGGATTTGCAAACTATATATCTGATAATGGACATCAACTCTGATTATTAAAAAATAAATAAAAATAAAATACCTTACTAATAACCAAACAGAGTATCCAATTTTACATGTGAAGAAAATTATTGAAGAGACATGGATGGCTTATAAGCACATGACAAATTTCTCAACATTTAGACATTTAAGAAATACAAATTAAAATAATAATGAGACATGCTTACATATCTATTAGAATGGCTAAAATTATAAAGGCTAATTGTTCTTCGTCTGAGCTAGATTGAGAAACGACAAAAAATCTAAACTGTTGTTGGCATATATCATGATACCTCCACTTTGGAAAATACTTTGAAAATATTTTAAATGCAAAATATGTTTCAGTTACACGAATAGCCATTTTACTTCTAGGCATTTTTTTTTCTTTCAATATAATTTTTTATTTTTTTAAACATATATTTTTATCCCCAGGGGTACAGGTCTGTGAATCACCAGGTTTACACACTTCACAGCACTCACCAAAACACATACCCTCCCCAATGTCCATAATACCACCCCCTTCTCCCAAACCCCCTCCCACCAACAACCCTCAGTTTGTTTTGTGAGATTAAGAGTCACTTATGGTTTGTCTCCCTCCCAATCCCATCTTCTTTCATTTATTCTTCTCGTACCCACTTAAGCCCCCATGTTGCATCACCACTTCCTCATATCAGGG
>NW_026753173.1:0-1377 GCF_022355385.1 Mustela nigripes
TCTGCAGACCCTGGGGCACCTGGGCGACATCGTGGCCATCCTGGGCCTCCTGCGCGACCAGCTGCTGACCCTGAACCAGCACGTGGAGCGGCTGCGCGGCTCCTTCGACCAGACCGTGTCCCTGGCCCTGGGCTTCATCTTAGGCAGCGCTGCGGCCGAGCGAGGGGTCCTAACGACCCCCGAGAGTGAGGCCTGGCCTGCACCCGTCCCTTCTGTAGCACCGTGTCCCCTGTGCCCTGACCCCACTCTGTGACCCCACCCTACTCCAAATTTAGGTATGTTCAATAAAAACATTGTTAATTTCTAATTTAAAAAAAAAAAAAGATAATTTAGTTACTATTTAAAAAGAGAAGTTCCTGTCTCACACGGAGGTCTTTTATCCATTTTGAGTTTATCTTTGTGTATGGTTTAAGAGAATGGTCGAGTTTCATTCTTCTACATGGATAAAAGACCTCAATGTGAGACAGGACTCCATCAGAATACTAGAGAAGAACATAGGCAGTAATCTCTCCGATATAAGCCACAGCAATTCTTTCAAGATATGTCTCCAAAGGCAAAGGAAACAAAAGTGAAAATGAACTTTTAGGACTTCATCAAAATCAAAAGCTTCTGAAAAGCAAAGGAAACAGTCAGGAAAACAAAGAGGCTACCCACAGAATGGGAGAAGATATTTGCAAATGACAGTACAGACAAAAGGTTGACATCCAGGATCTATAAAGAACTCCTCATACTCAACACACACAAAAGAGACAATCATAACAAAAAATGGGCAGAAGATATGAACAGACACTTCTCCAATGAAGACAAACAAAAGGCTATCAGACACATGGAAAAATGTTCATCATCACTAGCCATCAGGGAGATTCAAATTAAAACCACATTGAGATACCACCTTACACCAGTTAGAATGGCCAAAATTAGTAAGGCAGGAAACAACATGTGTTGGAGGGGATGTGGAGAAAGGGGAACTCTCTTCCACTGTTGGTGGAAATGCAAGTTAGTGCAGCCACTTTGGAGAACAGTGTAGAGATTCCTCAAGAAATTAAAAATACAACTTCCCCATGACCCTGCAAATGTACTACTGGGTATTAACCCCAAAAATACAGATGTAGTGAAAAGAAGGGCCATCTGTACCCCAGTGTTTATAGCAGCAATGACCACGGTCGCCAAACTGTGGAAAGAATCAAGATGCCCTTCAACGGACGAATGGATAAGGAAGATGTGGTCCATATACACTATGGAGTATTATGCCTCCATCAGAAAGGATGAATACCCAACTTTTGTAGCAACATGGACGGGACTGGAAGAGATTATTCTGAGTGAAATAAGTCAAGCAGAGAGAGTCAATTATCATATGGTTTCACTTATTTGTGGAGC
>NW_026753174.1:0-1377 GCF_022355385.1 Mustela nigripes
CAGGACTAATCTACAGACCATGAGGAGAACTCTTCGGGATATGAAAATAGGGCGAGTGTGAGGCTCTTGCTCAAGTTTTTATCTCTGGTTATCGTGTCACTCATGGTCGTTAAACTTCCGGGTGACTTCATGGGAAATGGACGAGTCTTACTCTCTGGGGGTTTGGCCCCGTCCAAAGAATTTGGGGTCATTCTGTGGGATGGAAGAAGTCCGTTGTTCTGTTGTTATTGATTTGATTTGTTTTGTTTTGTTTTTCAACCTCAGGTGTCCCAGCAAATGAGGGATTCCAGAGTAGAGCCCTGGGAGGGGCGACTGAACTACCAGAAATCTGGTTAAAAATTGGGGGCTAGGGACATGTCAAGCCCATTATGACATCTAATGGTCGAGCCACTGAGAGGACGTACTAGAGGACAGGACTCACACTGAGGGCCACAATGCGTGTTTATGCCCTCCCCGCACTCAAGAATGGGCGGGGCGTCAGGGTGAATGCTGGTTTCTCCTACACTGAACGTTGGACAACATGCCCACCACATGGTTTCTTGCCTTGGGTAAGTGAGAGTTCTGATTTCTGCATCATAGTCTCCCCTGGGCAGTGATTGGAGATAAGGTCTAGGTTTTGAAGACTGAAAACTGAGGTAGGGAAGAGATGATGACCTAAGGCCGTGGCGGGTCTGTTGTGCTCAGTGTGCGGTAAGCTGTCTGGGTGTAGTTCACGACGTCCGGGCTCAGGTTATCAGACAGTGCATTAGTGCCCAGGTTAGACTATAAATTTTGGGTGCGTTCGAGTGACGTGTAGGTTCTTATCTGAAGAACTCTTCAGGATATGAAGAATGAGCGAGTCTCAGGCGCGTGCTCAGCATTTTGTCTCTGGATTTTGTATCAGCGATGGCCATGGAATGTTGGGGAGGCCTCATGAGACATGGACGAATCTTGCTCTTTGTGGACTTGGCCCGATCCCAATGGTTTTTCGTCAAAATGTGGGATGGGAGGACTCCTTTTATGTTTGTTACCTCAGGTGTCCGACCAAAAGAGGAATTCCAAATCAGAGCCCTGGGGAAGAGTGAAGGGAAAACCCGAACTATGGATAAAAATTGGGGCCTAGGGGCATGGCAAGCCCAATATGCTGTCTCTCCATGCAGCCACTGAGAGGCCTTCCCTGAGGACTGGGCTCAGGCTGAGGGTCACAATGTGTGTTTGTGACCAATGTGGCCCGCAAGCATGGGCGGGGCCTCATGGGCCACACTGGTTTCAAGTACACTGAAACTTGGAAAACATGCCAACCACAAGGTTTCTTGCCATGGGGAAAGCGTTCTGATTTCTTCATCATTTTCAAACCCGGGCCGTGATTGGAGATAATGTCTAGGTTCTGAAGCCTGA
>NW_026753175.1:0-1376 GCF_022355385.1 Mustela nigripes
ATTATGTATGGCTTTTGCATTTTTGCCTTGAGATGTTTTTCATTCACACTAGTACTTATCATTCATCCATCTGTACTTTCTATAGAATATCTTATTTTACCATTGAACAGTTTATGCTAAATGACTGCTTTACTAGAAGGTAAATAAGACTCTTGAATTTTTTTTTTAGATTGAAGAAGTTATTATTTGGTTCAAAGATATTAAAGGGTTGTGACATTGTAATGCAAGGAAAGAACCTTAGCTATAGCCCCAAATGTCTATTGATGCTATTAACTTCTTAAATCATTTGATTATATATATATATTTATATTTATATATATATATATATATATATATATATATATAAAATCATATATTTCAAGGCTATCATGGAAACTGATAAAGTACCTAATAGAATTGCCATACTTAACAGTGGAAAAGTTGAAAATATCATTTTAATTCACTTTTTGGCTTTGCACGTTTCATCCTAAAGGATAGCAAATTCTTTGTGTTTATATTAGATTCAGATACATTTTTCTGTTATAGAAAGAGTAAATAAATCTAAACATCAAATGGTTATCATCACTTCACTCTCTAATCTAGAAATATACTTTCTTCAAGGAAAGAACTTGAAAGGAAATTGGTTTGGATTAAGTCAGATGAAATGCATGCCTCTGTAGCAGTATATTCTCCATCACCAAATGGATTCAAGTATGATTTGGATGACTACATAGTAATTATATAATGGAATGATATTGATAGGATTGATTGAGGGGATTTAAGTATCAGAAGAAAAGAAAATAAAGGATGAGGGACCTAAGTGATGTAAGTTGTCTTTAATATCTGTTATTGCTCATCACTGAAACTGCCTCGTCTTCTTCCTCATTTTCATAAAATAAAACATCTTAATCATTCAGTACTCCTCTCTCACTTTGTGTCATTTCTCCCCACTGATCTTTATGTTTTTGATACATTTTTTTACATATGCTTTGATTATATTAGATCAGGTTTTGTAAGAAAAAAGCTTGATGTAGTAGAAAACACATAAGACCTGCAGTTGGAATGCCTGAATGGTCCCAACTACTATTAGAAACTCTCTGATACCAAGAAAACTATCAGGCTTCAGTGTCTTCAGTATTGAGAGAACTGGTCTTGTGGTCTCTAAGTTTCCTAGGAGTTCTAGAAGTCTCAAAACTGTACTCTCAACTTACTTGAAGAAAAGTATTCCTATTCCCGGGTGTCAGATGACACATCAGGCTCTGGATTTGTGGATAGGGCACCACCAAAAGTCAGTGTCCTCAGGAAGGCATGCATGTTTCTCCCCTTCAATAGCTCTGTGCAGCTCCAAACGGCATGGTTTGCTCCTGGGTGGCAGCTGCCATCCTGAGGTGTGGCTC
>NW_026753176.1:0-1376 GCF_022355385.1 Mustela nigripes
GCTTGACATGTCCCTAGGAACCAATTTTTTTTTAAAGATTTTATTTATTTATTTGACAGAGAGAGATCACAAGTAGGCAGAGAGGTAGGCAGAGAGAGGGGAAGGGAAGCAGGCCCCACCTGCTGAGCAGAGAGCCTGATGCGGGACTCGATCCCACGACCCTGAGATCATGACCTGAGCCGAAGGCAGCGGCTTAATCCACCTAGCCACCCAGGCGCCCCTAGGAACCAATTTTTAACCAGATTTATGGTTGTCTAGTCGCCCCTCCCCAGGGCTCTACTCTGGAATCCCTCATTTGGTGGGACACCTGAGGGTGAAAAACAAAACAAAACAAATCAACAACAACAGAATAACGGACTTCTTCCATCCCACAAAATGACCCCAAACTCTTTGGACGGGGCCAAACCCCCAGAGAGTAAGACTCGTCCATTTCCCATGAAGTCACCCGGAAATTTCACGACCATGAGTGACACGATATCCAGAGACTAAAACTTGAGTAAGAGCCTCACACTCGCCCTTTTTTCATATCCCGAAGAGTTCTCCTCATGGTCTGTAGATCAGTCCTGCGATGCCTATGACCCGAAACAGAAGCCGAGTTTGTGTTTTCAGACAACTGTCCAAACAGCCCTGGCCTACACACCCTACTGGCTCAGGCCCCTGGAGCCATACGTGACGACTGTGCTTGCCCTTTCCAAGGGAATTGTGTGTGCCCATTACAATGGCCACAACCCGACTAAGAGGATAAACCTCCAATGTCCCTGAGGCCATCCCAATATTGGTGGCTTCCCAGGACAAACAGGTGCAATCTGGTACCATCTGAGCACCTACCGGCACTCAGAACCGTAGACTGCAGTCCCCAGAGGTAAAAAGGAACGAACAGGCCCCTAGGCACCTATTGGATCCATTGCTTTGGTTTCCAGGCATCTCTACTCAGGGGCTTGGTTTTCAATAACAGCATATGGCTGTTTTTTGACTCACACATCAGAACAAATCTCATCTACACCTGGGAAAGTTGCACGATGGAGCAGTGTGAAAGCCTCTCTTAAGAGGAACCCTTCAGTGCCCCAGTGCCACCGCTTCATTCCAATGTCTCCATAGACACAAAATCATATTAGGATCATCCACGGGAGAGTCCATTTCAACTCAGCCTCCTCGGTTGCTCCCACAGATCCAGCAGATCTAACCTGTCTTGTAGCTTGGAGACAATTGGAATGCGAGGTGGGCTACCCAGACATCCATCCTTAGAACCCCGCTCGAAATCGTTGTCCTGGAGCCAACCAACAGGTCTCAATAGTCCTACATAAGAATCTTTGCAGTTGGGATCTTCTCACAACTCGCATCGTGGGAAAACCCCCATGGCCTCGTGATGCACTCCC
>NW_026753177.1:0-1376 GCF_022355385.1 Mustela nigripes
TAATTTCCTTTTGTTGTCTGATTGCTGAGGCTAGGACTTTTAGTACTATGTTGAATAGCAGTGGTGATAATGGACATCCCTGCCGTGTTCCTAACCTTAGCGGAAAAGCTTTCAGTTTTTCTCCATTGAGAATGATATTTGCGGTGGGTTTTTCATAAATCGCTTTGATAATATTGAGGTATATGCCCTCTATCCCTACACTTTGAAGAGATTTGATCATGAAGGGATGCTTTACTTTGTCAAATGCTTTTTCAACATCTATTGAGAGTATCATATGGTTCTTGTTCTTTCTTTTATTAATGTGTTGTATCACATTGATTGATTTGCAGTTGTTGAACCAACCTTGCAGCCCTGGAAT
This sequence comes from Mustela nigripes, assembly GCF_022355385.1. Classification (NCBI taxonomy): domain Eukaryota; kingdom Metazoa; phylum Chordata; class Mammalia; order Carnivora; family Mustelidae; genus Mustela; species Mustela nigripes. The sequence goes on from NW_026753177.1 coordinate 359, forward strand.
AAATCCCACTTGGTCGTGGTGAATAATCCTTTTAATGTACTGTTGAATCCTGTTGGCTAGTATTTTGGTGAGAATTTTCACATCTGTGTTCATCAAGGATATTGGTCTATAGCTCTCTTTTTTGATGGGATCCTTGTCTGGTTTTGGGATCAAGGTGATGCTGGCCTCATAAAATGAGTTTGGAAGTTTTTGGAACAGTTTCAGGAGAACTGGAATTAGTTCTTCTTTAAATGTTTGGTAGAATTGCCCCGGGAAGTCGTCTGCCTGGGCTTTTGTTTGTTTGGAGATTTTTAATGACTATTTCAATCTCCGTACTGGTTATGGGTCTGTTCAGGCTTTCTATTTCTTCCTGGTTCAGTTGTGGTAGTTCATGTTTCTAGGATGCATCCATTTCTTCCAGATTGTCAAATTTGCTGGTGTAGAGTTGCTCATAGTATGTTCTTATGATTGTTTGTATTTCTTTGGTGTTAGTTGTGATCTCTCCTCTTTCATTCATGATTTTATTTATTTGGGTCCTTTCTCTTTTCTTTTTGATAAGTCTGTCCAGGGGTTTATCAATTTTATTAATTCTTTCAAAGAACCAGCTCCTAGTTTCATTGATTTGTTCTGTTGTCTTTTTGGTTTCTATTTCATTGATTTCTGCTCTGATCTTTATGATTTCTCTTTTCCTGCTGGGTGTAGGCTTTCTTTCTTGTTCTTTCTCCAGCTCCTTTAGGTGTAGGGTTAGGTTGTGTACCTGAGACCTTTCTTGTTTCTTGAGAAAGGCTTGTACTGCTATATATTTTCCTCTCAGGACTGCCTTTGTAGTGTCCCACAGATTTTTGAACCGTGTGTTTTCATTATCATTTGTTTCCATGATTTTTTTCAATTCTTCTTTAATTTCCTGGTTTACCCATTCATTCTTTAGAAGGATGCTGTTTAGTCTCCATGTATTTGGGTTCTTTGCAAACTTCCTCTTGTGGTTGAGTTCTAGCTTCAGAGCATTGTGGTCTGAAAATATGCAGGGTATGATCCCAAT
>NW_026753178.1:0-1376 GCF_022355385.1 Mustela nigripes
AGAGCTGGTATAGCTTGTCCTCTTGAAGTCAGTGACTTGGCCATGGACAAAGTACACTCCAACGCATATTTGGGTAATGGCAATTCCTCCATTTCTAGCTTTTGCAGTGAAATGACACTATGTCTTTTGGTGCCCTGCTTCTGTGGATGGTGATGGGAGTCCTCTGTGCCTCTGAATCTGGATCTCTTTTTCTGCTCCCAGATGAAAGCCATTTCAGCAATGATTTTCAAAGACATGTTCAGCACTTTTTTTTTTCTCTCATTCCTAGTTCTCCTACAATAGGCACCTATTTCCATTCCTTGGATTCGATGGATTCCCTAAGCTCCTTGTCATGTTTCATCACTCTTCCTTCTCTCTTTGGACTTGTTCCTTATTTTCTAGTCTTTTTCTTCCAGATCACTTGGATCCTCTGCTTCTGCCAGCCCTGGACTTTTCATCTAGTCCAATCTTTTCATCAGGAACATTTAATTTTATATTATTTTACTTTTATCAGCTTTATCTCGTGGTTCAGAACTCTCTGATTATCTGTGTTTTCCGATGTTCACAAAATATCCTGGATGCTGCCTTTTATCCTCCATTGGGGGTGTTTTATGTAAAAGTTTCACTCCGTTTCCGGGCCATGATCATTTGCTGTTCTTTTTCTCAGCATCAAGTTCTTCCATCTTTGCATTTGATCTAGGTCTCTATCTTCTTCTCAGTATTCTAAAACACCATTATGTTTTATAGCCTGGGAAGAAGTTCTATAGGAAGAAGTGGTCATGGAGTGCCCAAGGTCTGACCCTTGAGAGATTCTAAGTTGTATGTGTGTGTGTTATGCATGCCCTCTGCTTTTGTGTTGTGACTTTCCCCTGTCCTTGAGACCAGTCATCAGCAGAAGATCTCCTTGTTGCCATTTGGTGTGCTTGGGTTCTGGGCTGAATATGCTGAGGTTTAACATGCTGGGTTCTCGTGTGCCTGTGAAAGAGATGTTCAAACAACTCAACAGTTTTAAGGCCTGTAGAATGTTGTGTTCAGGAGAGAGCATGTGGGCAGGGGTTTCTTCTAGTCCCCGATGGGTGAGTCTGCTCTCCTTGAACTAAGCAGCTTGGACAGGGGAAGACAGTCCACCAAGAGTTCAATGGTTGGGATTTTGGTATTTGCAGGTTAGGAAGCTAATGTCCTCACCATCCTGTCTTTGGCCTGTACCTCAGTCTTGATGCTGCTGGTGCGAGAGCCCCAAATTTATTATGCCCCCATCGAGTCATCTCCACGAACATTGCCTCTCATGGATGCTCTGCCAGAACTCACCATATTCCCACTCTGTCTCCTGGGATGGACTATGATCATGGTTTCTAGGCTGTCTGCACCTGGTTGCTTGTTGGTGTCCTCTGCAGGAG
>NW_026753179.1:0-1376 GCF_022355385.1 Mustela nigripes
CAATCACTGCCCAGGGGTGACTGTGATGCAGAAATCAGAATTCTTCCTTACCCATGGCAAGAAACCTTGTGCTTGGCATGTTGTCCAACGTTCAGTGTAGGAGAAACCAGCATTCAGCCAGAGGCCCCGCCAATTCTTGAGTGCGACGTGGGCATAAACACGCATTGTGTCCTCTCAGTGGCTGGACCATTAGATGTCATAATGGGCTTGACATGTCCCTAGGCCCCAAATTTTAACCAGATTTCTGGTTGTCCAGTCACAACTCCCCAGGGCTCTACTCTGGAATCCCTCATTTGGTGGGACACCTGAGGTTGAAAAACAAAACAAAACAAATCAAAAACAACAAAAAAAGCAGAATTCTTCCATCCCACAGAGTGACCCCAAAGTCCTTGGACGGGGCAAAACCTCCACAGAGTAAGACCCGTCCATTTCCCATGAAGTCACCCGGAAATTTCACGACCATATGTGACATGATATCCAGAGACAAAAACTTGAGCAAGAGCCTCACACTCGCCCTTTTTTCATATCCCGAAGAGTTCTCCTCATGGTCTGTAGATCAGTCTTGCCATACCTATGACCCGAAACATAAGCCGAGTTTGTGTTTTCAGACAACTGTCCAAACAGCCCTGGCATACACACCCTACAGGCTCCGGCCCCTTGAGCCAAACCTGACGACTGTGCTTGCCCTCTCCAAGGGAATTGTGTGTGCCCATTCCAATGGCCACAACCCTACTAATAGGATCAACCCCCAAAGTCCCTGAGGCCATCCCAATATTTGTGGCTTCCCAGGACAAACAGGGGCAATCTGGGCCCATCTGAGCACCTACTGGCACTCAGACCCGTAGACTGATGTCCCCAGAGGTATTAAGGTTCGAACAGGCCCCTAGGCACCTATCGTATACATTACTTTGGTTTCCACGCATCTCTCTTCAGAGGCCTGGATTTCAATAACAGCATATGGCTGTTTCATGACTCACCAATCAGAACAAATCTCATCTACACATGGGAACCTTGCACGATGGAAACATGTGAAAGCCTCTCTTTAGGAGAACATTTCAGGGCCCCAGTTCCACCACTTCATTTCAAGGTCTCCATAGACACAAAATCATATTAGGACACATCCACGGGAGAGTCCATTTCAACTCAGCCTCCTCGGTTCGTACCCCAGATACAGCAGATCTAACCTGTCTTGTTGCTTGAGGACAATTGGAATGCAAGGTGGGCTACCCAGCATTCCATCCTTAGAACCCTGCTTGATATCATTGGCCTGGAGGCAACAAACAGGTCTCAATTGTCCTGCAGAAGAATCTTTGCAGTTAGGCAATCCAGAACTACAATGCAGCACTCTGCCTGCCCTCCAGAAGAAAAACATTGCC
>NW_026753180.1:0-1376 GCF_022355385.1 Mustela nigripes
CTCCATCTCCTTTATTCTCAGTTGATGATCTTACTTTTTATTTGACTAAGAAAATACAAATTATTACAAAAGACTATTTTTATTTTCCCACCACCAAATTACCAACCTACTTCCCTCTGTATCCATTAAATCTATTTGGATAAAGTATCAGTGCTTGTGTGAAAAAGCAACTCCTCCAAATGTGCTCAGGATCCTTCTTCTTCTGGCCCTCTCAGGACTTTATGTAATTATTCCCATTCTATCTTGTAGTACAACTTTTATTCTTCATTACTGGGTCATCCTTTTTGATATATAGACTTTCATTACAAAAAAAAAAAAAAAACTTAACTCCACATTATCTCCCAGCTACTACCTCATTTTTCCACTTTCTGTCACTATAGAAAATTTCAAAATAAATTTGTCCACCCTTATTGTAGCCACTCCCTAACCTCTCTTTCACTTGTCAATCCATGCCAGGCTTGTTTCTATGGCCATTACTCTGCTAAAACAACTCTTGTCAAGGATATCAACCACCCCATGTTGCCAAGTCCAAAGTTATTTCTCTCTTCATCTGACTTTTCTTGCAGTATCATTAAATAATAGAATTAAATATAGTTGGTTATTCCCTAATTCTTGAAATACTTTCTTTTCTCTCTTTGCTCCCATGACACCACACTCTCTTTTTGCTCCTATTGCTTTATGTGATCTGTCCCAATTCCTTTTGCTGGCCCAGATGCTCCTTCATTACCTGATTACTAAATGTTGGAACACCTGAGGTCTTGTTACTAACCTCTCTTTTTCTCTGTATCTACACTCTGTCCATAAGTCCAGTAACATGACTTTAAATAGCACCCATATCCCGATGACTATCAAATTTCTATTTCTACTTCAAAATTGTTTCCTGGGATGCAGATTTATATCTTGCCTACACAAGACTTCCACTTGGGTATTTAGTAGGGGAACTAACCATTTCAAAAAAAAAGATTTCATCCCTACCCCCACAAAACACCCCTCTTCCTCCTCCAGTGTTCCCCCTTCATTCAGCTACTTAAACCAAAATTTTTGGTCACACTTAGTTTCTCTTTTTCCCTTATGTCACATGTCCAATCTATCAGTAAACATTACACTTCTAAAATAGATTACTTCTTTTTCTTTCCACTGTCAATTTCTAGTCCAAGATATCAATACATTTCTCTTAGACTTCTGTCAGATTTTGAACTTTTCTCTCTCCTTCTAGTTGTGGAACCCAGAAAACCATTCTCTGCACAGCATTCAGAATCATTCCTGCAAAGAAAGCCCTCTAATGTGATTTTCCACTGAGCCAGCAATAAAACTAAATATCTTAACAATATCCTACAAACTTGCTCTTGCTGCTTAGTTCTTTCCCTGGATTTTTT
>NW_026753181.1:0-1376 GCF_022355385.1 Mustela nigripes
CCTGAGGCCATCCCAATATTTGTGGCTTCCCAGGAAAACAGGGGCAATCTGGGCCCATCTGAGCACCTACCGGCACTCAGGGCACTCAGACCCGTAGACTGATGTGCCAAGAGGTAAAAAGTAACGAACAGGCCCCTAAGCATCTATTGGATCCATTGCTTTGGTTTCCAGGCATCTGTCCTCAGAGGCTTGGATATCAATATCAGCATATGGCTGTTTCTTGACTCACCCATCAGAACAAATCTCATCTACACATGGGAAACTTGCACGATGGAGCTGTGTGAAAGCCTCTCTTTAGGAGAACCCTTCAGGGCCCCAGGGCCACTGCTGCATTCCAAGGTCTCCATAGACACAAAATCATATTAGGACACATCCACAGGAGAGTCCATTTCAACTGAGTCTCCTCGGTTGCTCCCCCAGATCCAGCAGATCTAACCTGTCTTGTTGCTTGCAGACAATTGGAATGCGAGGTGGGCTACCCAGCCATCCATCCTTAGAACCCTGCTCGGAATCGTTGTCCTGGAGCCACCCAACAGGTCTCAATTGTCCTGCAGAAGAATCTTTGCAGTTGGGAGCTTCTCACAAGTCCCATCGTGGGAAAACGCCCATGGCCTCGTGATCCACACCCGCTTCAAGAAGGGGCCATCAGGGTCAGAATGTCCAACCTGAGCTATCGTCTGATCCTCGCCCTGACTTCAGATGCACGAGATCTCGATTCAGGTCTGTAGATTGTGCCTGCCATATCCTCACCCAGAATCCTAGACCTAGCATGGGTTCTCAGACTTCCATCCTCAGACTACTGGCCCATAAGCCATCCATTTGGCAATCCAGAAGTACAATGCAGCACTCTGCATGCCCTCCAGAAGAAAATCATTGCCCTCTGGGGCTATCCAGAAACCCCGAATGAGGATCAACGGGGCACGCCATTCGGCTGTACCCCAAATATATAGGCTGACCTGGGCACTAATGCCCTTTCTGACACAGCATGATCCTGGACCTCCTGGCCCCACCCAGACAGCAGGATGCACACTGAGCACATCGGACCCGCCATGGCCTGAGTTCGTCATCTCTTCTCAACCTCGGTTTTCAGGCTTCAGAACCTAGACCTTAACTCCAATCATGGCCCGGGGTGGAAATCAGAACTCTTCCCTATGGCAAGAAACCTTGTGGTAGGCATGTTGTCCAAGGTTCAGTTTTCTTAAAACCAGTGTGGCCCATGAGGCCGGGCCCATGCTTGTGGACCACATTGGTCACAAACACACATTGTGACCCGTAGCCTGAGCCCAGTCCTCAGGTAAGGCCTCTCAGTGGCTGGATGGAGAGACAGCATATTGGGCTTGCCATGCCCCTAGGCCCCAAATTTTAACCATAGTTCG
>NW_026753182.1:0-1376 GCF_022355385.1 Mustela nigripes
CATTTGCAAATGACAGTACAGACAAAAGATTGATATCCAGGATCTATAATGAACTCCTCAAACTCAACACACACAAAACAGACAATCATATCAAAAAATGGGCAGAAGATATTTACAGACACTTCTCCAATAAAGACATACAAATGGCTATCGACACATGAAAAAAGGTTCATCATCACTAGCCATCAGGGAGATTCAAATTAAAACCACACTGAGATATCACCTTACACCAGTTAGAATGGCCAAAATTAGCAAGATAGGAAACAACATGTGTTGCAGAGGACGTGAAGAAAGGGGAACCCTCTTACACTGTTGGCGGGAATGCAAGTTGGTGCAGCCTCTTTGGAGAACAGTGTGGAGATTCCTCAAGAAATTAAAAATAGAACTTCCCTATGACCCTGCAATTGCACTCCTGGGTATTTACCCCAAAGATACAGATGCCCTGAAAAGAAGGGCCATCTGTACCCCAATGTTTATAGCAGCAATGGCCACAGTCGCCAAAGTATGGAAAGAACCAAGATGCCCTTCAACAGATGGATAAGGAAGATGTGGTCCATATACACTATGGAGTATTATGCCTCCATCAGAAAGGACGAATACCCAACTTTTGTATCAACATAGATGGGACTGGAAGAGAACAACTCTCTCTGCTTGATTTATTTCACTCAGCATAATCTCTTCCAGTCCCATCCATGTTGATACAAAAGTTGGGTACTCATCCTTTCTGATGGAGGCATAATACTCCATTGTGTATATGAACCACATTTTCCTTATCCATTCGTCCATTGAAGGGCACATTGGTTCTTTCCACTGTTTGGCGATCGTGACCATTGCTGCTAACATTGGGGTACAGATGGCCCTTCTTTTCACTCCATCTGTATCTTTGGGGTAAATATCCAGGAGTGCAATGGCAGGGTCATAGGGAAGTTCTATTTTTAATTACTTGAGGAATCTCCAGACTGTTTTCCAAAGAGGCTGCACCAACTTGCATTCCCGCCAACAGTGTAAGAGGGTTCCCCTTTCTTCACGTCCTCTGCAACACATGTTGTTTCCTATCTTGCTAATTTTGGCCATTCTAACTGGTGTAAGGTGATATCTCAGTGTGGTTTTAATTTGAATCTCCCTGATGGCTAGTGATGATGAAGCTTTTTCCATGATTCTGATAGCCATTTGTATGTCTTCATTGGAGAAATGTCTGTTCATATCTTTTGCCCATTTTTTTGATATGATTGTCTGTTTTGTGTGTGTTGAGTTTGAGGAGTTCATTATAGATCCTGGATATCAATCTTTTGTCTGTACTGTCATTTGCAAATGTCTTCTCCCATTTTCTGGGTTGCCTCTTTGTTTTCTTGACTGTTTCCTTTGTTGTGTAAAAG
>NW_026753183.1:0-1376 GCF_022355385.1 Mustela nigripes
TGGCTTGGGTCATGATCTCAGGGTCCTGGGATGTAACTCCCCAGCAGACTTTCTAGGCAGTGGGGTGTTTTCTTCTTCCTCTGCGGACCCTCCTAATTCTCTCTCTCTCTGTCTCAAATAAGAAAATAAACCAGTAATAGTATAATGATTTATGGTTGATGGTGATAAGTGTTACAAAGAAATACAAGAAAGGTAAAAGCCATTGGAGAATGCTGGGATGAAAGTTAATTGTATTTTGTGTTGGGTGGTTATATCTCATTTATGAGATGTTATTTGCACAAAGACCCAGGAAGTGAAGGAGAGTGTTATACAAATATTAAAGGAAAAGATTGCTCTAGGCAGAGCAAGTAAGTATATAGACTTTGAGTGAACAGCTTGTCTGTTACTTTTGAGGAAAAGCAAGGAGGCCAATGAGGAGTTCATAGTGGTGGAGAGAGGAAGAACGTATTGATGTATGACCTTTTAGTACATTGAAATGCCTTCAGTTTTTATTTAATATGAAAGGGGAAGATACCAAAAGACTTAAAACAGCAGAATAAAATCATCTGACTTGATTTTTAGGTTAAATTGCTGTACCAAAATAAATTTTCAGGGAGAAAGGAATGCAGTATGTTTGGAAGTGGGGTTATCAATCAAGTCAATAATTCAGGAACATATGATGGTGTTTTTAGCATGCTGGGTGGTAATAGAAGTGGTGAGGTATGGTTTTCATTTTGTATATATATATATATATATTTTTAATATTTTATTTATTTATTTGACAGAGAGAAATCACAAGTAGATGGAGAGGCAGGCAGAGAGAGAGAGATGGAAGCGGGCTCTCTGCTCAGCAGGGATCCCGATGCGGGACTCGATCCCAGGACCCTGAGATCATGACCTGAGCCGAAGGCAGCGGAATAACCCACTGAGCCACCCAGGTGCCCCTCATTTTGTATATATTTTGATGGTGAATATTCTGGTGAACAGGAAGGGGTATGTGCAATGTTGACAATATCAACATTTATTTTACCTGCACAAACAGAAGGGTGGAGTCTTCATTCCCTGATATGGAGAGAACTCTGAGTTCAAATGTTCTTTCTGATTAAATGGCATAGTGATGATGAGGATTTAGTCAGACAGTTAAAGAGAGCAGTAAGCATAGTGTTAAGCGGAAAGACATTATAATACATTTGAACATCAAAAAACGTTGTGTTGGATCATCTGTTTATGTGAGTAAATAAATAAATAAAGCTTCCTGGGGTTCCGATAGAGGTAAAGAAGACTGCTATATGATCCAAAGGGGCACGTGCACCAAATGTTTATAGCAGTAATATCCACAATAGCCAAACAATGGAAAGAACCTAGATGTCCATCAACAAATGAATGGTATGTGTATA
>NW_026753184.1:0-1376 GCF_022355385.1 Mustela nigripes
CGCAGAAGGAATCCTAGGAGGGGGCATCCCACCACTCCCAACGTGGGAAAAAGTCCACGGCCTCGAGATTCGGCTCTCTTTATGAAGGGGTCGTCATGAACAGAAAATCCAAGCAGAGCCAACGTCTGATCCTCGCTCTGACTTCAGATGCATGAGATATTGCTTCAGATCTTCAAGGGGTACATGCCATGTCCTCGCCCTGAAACCCAAATCTAGCTGTCCCTAGGCCCCAATTTTAACCAGATTTCTGGTTGTCCAATCGCCCCTCCCCAGGGCTCTACTCTGGAATCCCTCATTTTGTGGGACACCTGAGTTTGAAAAACAAAACAAAACAAATCAACAACAAAAAACGGACTTCTTCCATCCCACAGAATACCACAAACTCTTTGGACTGGGCCAAACCCCCAGGGAGTAAGACTCGCCCATTTCCCATGAAGTCTCCCGGAAATTTCATGACCATGAATGGCACGATATCCAGAGAAAAATACTTGTGCAAGAGCCTCACACTCGCACTTTTTCATATCCCGAAGTCTTCTCCTCATGGTCTGTAGATCAATCCTGCCATACCTATGACCTGAAACATAAACCGAGTTTGTGATTTCAGACAACCGTCCAAACATCCCTGGCCTACATAGCCTACAGGCTTAGGCCCTTGGAGCCAAGGTGAGGACTGTACTTGCCCTCTCCAAGGGAATTCTGTGTGCCCATTCCAATGGCCACAACGCTACTAATAGGATAAACCTCCAAAATCCCTGAGGCCATCCCAATAGTGGTGGCTTCCCAGGACAAAAACGAGCAATCTGAGCCCATCTGAGAACCTACCTGCACTCAGACTTGTAGACTGATTTCCCCAGAGGTAAAAAGGAACGAACAGGCCCCTAGGCCCTAATCGGATCCATTGCTTTGGTTTCTGGGCATCTCTCCTCAGAGGACTGGATTTCAATACCAGCATATGACAGTTTCTTGACTCACCCATCAGAACAAATCCCATCTACACATGGGAAACTTGCACGATATGTAGAGCGATGTCAAAGCCTATGTTTAGGAGAACCCTTCATGGCCCCAGGGCCACCGCGTCATTCCAAGGTATCCATAGACACAAAAACACATTAGGACCCATCCACAGGAGAATCCATTTCAACTCAGCGTATTCGGTTGCTCCGCGAGATCCACAGATCCAACTTGTCTTGCTGCTAGGAGACAATTGGAATGCGAGTTGGCCTACCCCGCCATCCATCCTTAGAACACTGCTCAGAATCGTGAGCCTGGAGCCAACCAACAGGTCTCAATTGTCCTGCAGAAGAATCTTTGAAGTTGGGAGCTTCTCACATCTCCCTTCGTGAAAAAACACCCATGGCCTCGTGATCCCTCCCCCC
>NW_026753185.1:0-1376 GCF_022355385.1 Mustela nigripes
CAACTCATATCATGGAAAGCTTCCAAGGTCACATGATGCCCCCAATCTTCATGAAGTTGGATCATGGAAAGAAACTCCAACCTGAGCCAACGCTGATCTTCGCCTTGACTTCAGATGCACGAGATCTTGATTAAGCTCTTCAGAGTGCACCTGCTGTGCTCTCACCCCAAAACCTAAGCATAGCTAGTGTTCTCAGACTTCCGTCCTCACTCTTCTGGACCACACGCCCTCCATTTTGGGATTTCCGATGACACAGTGCAGCACTCTGCCTGCCCTCTGGAAGAAAAACGTTGCCCTATGGGTCTACCCAGAAACCTCAAATGAGGATAAACCTGCATGCCCACAACTGTACACCAATTATATAGTCTTGCCTGTGCACTAAGGCCCTGTCTGACACAACCTGAGGCCTAAATTCCCAACCGACACCCAGACAGCTTGCCGTACACTGAGAACATCTGAACCTCCATGGCCTTAGGTTGCCATCTCTTTCCAACCTGGTTTTCAGGCTACAGAAACCTAGACCTTATCTCTACTCATTTCCCATGGGTGAACGTGATGCAGAAATCATAACTCCTCCTTCCCTCTCGCCAGAATCTTGTGGTTGGCATCTCATCCGAAGTTCAGTGTAGGACCCCTGTAGGGCCTACAGGAGTAGTAGTAGGGCCCCTGATGTTAGTGTAGTTTCCCTGAGGCCCTGTCCATGCTTAAGAGATGCGGTGGGAACAAACACACATTGGGACCCTCAGTTTGAACCCTGTCCTCAAGTAAAGCCTCTCAGTGGCTGGACCATGAGTCCATATATGGGGCCTGCCATGCCCCAAGTCACCCAATCTTAACCAGAGGTAGAGACATCTAGTCACCCCTACTCAGGGCTCTGCTCTGGAATCCCTCTTTGGTGGGACATGTGAGGTAAGTAAACACAGGAAGGATTCCTCCCACCCACAGAATGACCCCAATCACTTGGGATCAGGCCATCCCCAGAGAGAAAGACTCCTCCATGGCCCATGAGGCCAGCCCGACATTCCACGGCCACTATTGACACAAAATCCAGAGACATAAGCCTCACCCTTAGGTCATAGCCCAAAAAATTCTCCTCATAGTCTGTAGATCAGGCCTGCCCTATCTACGTCCCCAAACCGTGTTTTCAGACTTCTATCCTGACATCCCTGTCCCACACACCCTCCAGGCTGAGGCCCCTGGAGCCACACCTCAGGACTGTTCCTGCCCTCTCCAAGGAAATTCTTCCCATTCCTTGGCCACAGCCCTACAGATTGGAGAAACCTCCAAAGTCCCAGAGGCCATTCCAATAGTGTAGGCAGCCCAGTACAAAGAGGGGTGATCTGTCACAAGCTGAGCAACGACCTCAACTCACCCGT
>NW_026753186.1:0-1376 GCF_022355385.1 Mustela nigripes
GGTTTCAAGTATACTGAACCTTGGAAAACATGCCAACCACAAGGTTTCTTGCCATAGGGAAAGAGTTCTGATATCAAACCCTGGCAGTGATTGGAGAGAAGGTCTAGGTTCTGAAGCCTGAAAACCGAGGTTGAGAAGAGATGACGACCTAAGGCCATGGCGGGTCCGATGTGCTCAGTGTGCGGCCAGCTGTCTGGGTGGGGCCAGGAGGTCAAGGATCAGGCTGTGTCAGAGAGAGCATTAGTGCCCAGGTCAGCCTATATATTTGGGGTACAGCCGAATGGTGTGCCCTGTTGATCCTCATTTGGGGTTTCTGGGGAGCCCCAGAGGGCAATGTTTTTCTTGGAGGGCAGGCAGAGTGCTGCATTGTAGTTCTGGATTGCCAAACTGGAGGGCTTGTGGGCCAGTAGTCTGAGGACGGCGGTCTGAGAACCCAAGCTAGGCCTCGGATTCTAGAGGATATGGCAGGCACAATCTTCAGACCTGAATCGAGATCTCGTGCATCTGAAGTCAGGGCGAGGATCAGACGATCGCTCAGGTTAGACATTCTGTCCCTGATGGCCCCTTCTTGAAAGGGGGGTGGATCACTAGGTCATGGGGGTTTTCCCCGATGGGATTTGTGAGAAGTTCTCAACTGCAAAGATTCTTCTGTAGGATATTTGAGACCTGTTGGTTGGCTCGAGGTCAACGATTTCGATCAGGGTTTAAGGACGTATGGCTGGGTAGCCCACCTCGCGGTCCAATTGTCTCCAAGCAACAAGACAGGTTAGATCTGCTGGATCTGGGGGAGCAACCGAGGAGGCTGAGTTGAAATGGACTCTCCCGTGGATGTGTCCTAATATGATTTTGTGTCTATGCAGACCTTGGAATGAAGCGGTGGCACTGGGGCCCTGAAGGGTTCTCCTAAAGAGAGGCTTTCACACAGGTCCATCGTGCAAGTTTCCCATAAGTAGATGAGATTTGTTCTGATTGGTGAGTCAAGAAACTGCCATATGCTGTTATTGAAATCCAGGCCTCTGAGGAGAGATGACTGGAAACCAAAGCAATGCATTCGATACGTGCCTAGGGGCCTCTTCGTTCCTTTTTACTTCTGGGGACATCAGTCTACAGGTCGGAGGGCCGTTAGGTGCTCAGATGGGCCCAGATTGCCCCTGTTAGTCCTGGGAAGCCACAAATATTGGGATGGCCTCAGGGACTATGGAGGTTTATGCTCTTAGTAGGGTTGTGGCCATTGCAATGTGCAGATACAATTCCCTTGGAGAGGGCAAGTACAGTCGTCAGGTTTGTCTCCAGGGCCCTGAGACTGTAGGGTGTGTAGGCCAGGGCTGTTTGGACAGTTGTCTGAAAACACAAGCTCGGCTTATGTTTCGGGTCAT
>NW_026753187.1:0-804 GCF_022355385.1 Mustela nigripes
AAATTCAAGAACTTGCAAGGAACAAAATCAATATGCACAAATTAGTGGCACTCCTACGTGCTCGGAAGGAACCATCAGAAAGAGACTACAGAGAACGATCTCATTTACACCTGCATCCAAGACAGCAAGATACCCAGGAGGCCCCTGAACCAAGAAGGTGACAGCCCTCTGACAGCCCTGCAACAATGACGACAGACAGGGAGGGGCACACACGGAGATGGGGAGGCACTGTGCTCAGGGAAGAACCCACACTGGGAAAATACCTACTCTCCCCAAAACCATCTACAGAGTCCTCACTCTGGCTCCCGAATTTCCGGACTCGGCGCAAGCCTGGAGTGGGTGTGGACAGGGGAAGGACCCCGCAGGGCTGAGGTGGGGGGAGCACAAGCACCGAAGCAGGCGGACGCTCCCTGACTGCAGACCATCTGAGGAGCCCCAGGAACCGAATCCGCGAGCACACAAACACAGACTCGGACTGAGGAGCACCCTAGCCCAGAAAGGGGGGACCCCACAGCCCCGCGCACAGCACAGCAGGAGGCCACGTCTCCTCACACAAAACGACGGAAACCCCAGTGTCTACACAGGGCGCCCTTCCTCTGTGGGGTCCTGAGACCACGAACCCCTTGACAGTCCACTCAGGCGGCTTCTCCTCACCTCCTCCAGCGTCTGGTCCTTAGGAGGTTGGACTGCTGCCAGTGTGGGCGCGTCCTCCACAACGGGTCCGGTCAGTGTGGATGCAGAGCCACACCCTCCTCAGCTTGTCCTGTCAGGGTGGGAGGCGCCCCACATTCTCCAGAAGTCTCC
>NW_026753187.1:904-1376 GCF_022355385.1 Mustela nigripes
CACGAACCCCTTGACAGTCCACTCAGGCGGCTTCTCCTCACCTCCTCCAGCGTCTGGTCCTTAGGAGGTTGGACTGCTGCCAGTGTGGGCGCGTCCTCCACAACGGGTCCGGTCAGTGTGGATGCAGAGCCACACCCTCCTCAGCTTGTCCTGTCAGGGTGGGAGGCGCCCCACATTCTCCAGAAGTCTCCACAGTGGGTCCTGAAGAGGCGGGGCTCCGGTCCCAGCTGTGGCTGCGCAGCCTGGGCTCAGGGCAGGAGCTGGGGTCTGGCGCCCTCTGCAGGCGGTGGAAGGCAGTGCAGGACTGTGGGAGCTCACCCTTCAGTGGAAGGTCCTGCTCCCTCCCGGGGTCCAGCTGACGCCATTTCATTCCGGGAATTCAAGCTGCATGGAGCCCAATACCACCCCCCACTTCCCCCCAAATTGCTAAGGAACAATGAATTGGAAACAATGTGGAATTACAACAGTCCTT
>NW_026753188.1:0-1376 GCF_022355385.1 Mustela nigripes
CCACAACCCTACTAATAGGATAAACCTACAAAGTCCCTGAGGCCATCACAATTGTGGTGGCTTCCCAGGACAAACAGGAGTAATCTGAGCCCATCCGAAACCTACCTGCACTCAGACCCGTAGACTGGTGTCCCCAGAGGTAAAAAGGAACGAACAGGCCCCTAGGCACTATTCGGATCCATTGCTTTGATTTTCAGGCATCTCTCCTCAGAGGCCTGGATTTCAATACCAGCATATGGCTGTTTCTTGACTCACACTTCAGTACAAATCTCATCTACACATGGGAAACTTGCACGTGGGAGCTGTGCCAAAGCCTCTTTTTAGGGGAACCCTTCATGGGCCCAGTGCCACCGCTTCATTCCAAGGTCTCCACAGACACAAAAACACATTAGGACCCATCCACAGGAGAGTCCATTTCAACTGAGCGGATTCGGTTGCTCCGCGAGATCCAGCAGATCTAACTTGTCTTGTTGCTAGGAGACAATTGGAATGCGAGGTGGCCTAACCCGCCATCGATCCTTAAAACCCTGCTCAGATCGTTGGACTGGAGCTAACCAATAGGTCTCATTTGTCCTGCAGAAGAATCTTTGAAGTTGGGAGCTTCTCACAACTCCCATCGTGAGAAAACACCAATGGCTTCGTGATAAACCCCCCTCATGAAGGGGCCCTCAGGGACATAAGGTCAACCTGAGTGATCGTCTGATCCTCACCCTGACTTCAGATGCACGATCTCGGTTCAGGTCTGTAGATTGTGCCTGCCATGTCCTCACCAGAAACGTAAGCCTAGCTTGTGTCTTCAGACTTCCATCCTCAGACTAATGTCCATAAGCCCTCCAGTTTGGCAATCCACAATTATAATGCAGCACTCTGCCTGCCCTCCAGAAGAAAAACATTGCCTTCTGGGGCTACCCAGAAATACCAAATGAAGATCAACCTGCACGCCACTTGGCTGTATCCAAAATATATAGGCTGACCTGGGCAATAATGCCCTTTCTGACAGAGGCTGAGCCTAGAACTCCTGGCTCACCCATACAGCTGGCCGCTCACTGAGCACATCGGTCCAGCCATTGCCTGGAAACCTGTGTGTCCGATGAGGCCCCACCATTACTCGTGGTCCACATAGGTGGCAAACTCACATTGTGACCCTCAGCCTTAGCCCAGTCCTCAGGTAAGGCCTCTCAGTGGCTGGATGAAGAGACAGCATATTGAGCTTGCCATGCCCCTAGGCCCCAATTTTTAACCATAGTTCGGGTTATCCCTTCACTCTTCCCCAGGGCTCTACTTTGGAATTCCGCTTTTGGTGGGACACCTGAGGTAACAACCCTGAAAGGAGTACTCCATCCAACAGATTGACGAAAAACAATTGGGATCGGGCC
>NW_026753189.1:0-1376 GCF_022355385.1 Mustela nigripes
TTTTAAACAATATTTTTATTTTTATTTTATACATATATATGTAAACATAGAATTGAATGTATACATATAAATATAATTTGTAAACACATTTGATATATATTTATGTTTATCCTTGGACGCAACACTGCCCTCCTGAGCAGCGCAAGAGGGTGGGTTTTTACAGAGAATCACCAAACAGCTTGACCCAACTGAAGGGCCAGCCTTGCGCTGCTGCTTAAGAGAAAGCCTTGAGTTGGGAAAGGTTTGACAAATACTGAGAAAAACCAGTCAATTAACATGTTAAAAACACTACCCAACCACAGTATGAACCATTTAGACATATGGCTTTAATTTTGACTTTAGTCTCCAAAGCCTAGGGGTCCCTGGGGAAAGGGGGCAGAGGGAGAGACAGGACCAGCTTCTCTGTGGGCCAGGTTTCTGGGGTTGCTCCCAGCCCTGCCCCCAGAGGGAACGCCCCCACCCAGGGCTTTGTTCCCAGAAGGGCCCCTCCCCCAGAAAGCCCCTTCCCAAATGGCCCTGCCCTTTGGGCCACACCCTCAGAGGTCCCATTATCCACCTCCAACCTCCCCACACACCCCTACCCCAACCAAGCACCACCCTCAGAAGGGTTCTAAGGTGAAGTCAGTGTGCTTCTCTCTCACTGTGTAGGAATTACTGTTTT
The DNA here is from genome assembly GCF_022355385.1 of Mustela nigripes. Classification (NCBI taxonomy): domain Eukaryota; kingdom Metazoa; phylum Chordata; class Mammalia; order Carnivora; family Mustelidae; genus Mustela; species Mustela nigripes. Next base: position 662 of record NW_026753189.1, read on the forward strand.
ATTTTTGACTTTGTGTTTTTTGAGCGAAGCGGGTGGTGTAAGGACCTATTTTATATTTTTATATTTTAGCCATAGGCTTCCATTGAGGTTACACAATCACCTTGTTGTTTAACCCTTAAGCTATCCCTGCTCCCCTTCTCCCAGGGGACTTACTTAAAAACAAGTCCCGGAAATCAACCTCAGGTAACAAAGCCCAAATACAAGGGTGGCTCAGGCCAGGTGAAGACATCTGATCAGTGGAGGGTTGCATACTGTCCCCCTAGCTACCAAGGAGTATGGGTCCCGCCCTTTGTGAGTCTTTTGGGCGCCAATCCTAACCAAGGTGATAGGCTAGGTCAAATGTCTACCAAAAGGTAAGTTGTAATTCACTTGGTCACCTAGCATCACTGTGCAGCTTTCTCTGTGTGTTACAATTTCATTGGCCACCTGTGCATGGCCAGGCCCAACCGCATGGCCTTTGCCCTTAAAAGCTAGTCCGTAAAGGAGAGAGGGGTCGACTTCTCTGTAAGAGAAGTGGCCCTGGCTGGTCAGTTTGATTCTTGATGCTTGGTGCGAAATAAAGCTTTGTTTGACCTTCGCTTTGTATCAGTCTCGCTCTTTTAATCATGGACCCATTATTGGGGCATAACAGGTGGGACAGTGGAGCAAGTACATAGTGGAGGGGACATCCCACTGTGGGTATCCACCGTTCCTTGCCTCCTCATTTGCATGTACT
>NW_026753190.1:0-1376 GCF_022355385.1 Mustela nigripes
GTTTTCTTATTTATAAACTTAGGTTATTACTTATCTACTATATTACTATCCTACTACTTAGGATTAGTAAGAAGATTAGAGAAAATGCTTATAAAATGCCAAGCACAATCTCTGGCAACTAAGAGACAGTATCAGAGAAAGATCTGTTATTGTTGCCACTGCTGTGGCTCCAAATTAAAGGTCCCAGCTCAGATTTGGGAAGTAAGACAATCAAATATATGATCACTACTTAGGAAAAGCAGAACTAAGGAAAATCATTTTCCAGGGTTCTAGAGTGAGGGAGAAGTGCATAAAGAATAGAGATTTGAGTTGGGAAACAAAAGTGCTGATTTCATGCTTCCTTCCCACCACTTTCTGTATTAAGCAACCACGGTCAAGTCACTAAACTGGCCTCAACTATTACAAATGTAAAGTGGGGATAATAGTCCTTATTTTTCTATCTTCTTGGATTCCTCATGTGATATGTTAATAAAATATTATACAAAAAGAGTGGCACTAGTAGCTGTGACTTTTTTGTTGTTGTATACCTATAAAGAAATATCACACAATTAAGGCAAGATATTTAAACTTCAATTGCTTGCATAATTATTGTGTCAAGAGAGAAAAGTTGTTCACATTACTCCACAAACAGAAGAGGCATCTCACCACATTTTTAAAAAGCATAAAATGTTAATGATATGTCTAATAATGTGTTATGTCAAGGTTTAGAATTCATGACTAAGAAGATAAGACAGATGTCTATAAATGTACATATTTAGCAATAATAATAGCAGAATTAACAAATGCCAATACTGTCAATGAGAATACTGACACTAGCACAATATGATAGAAGGTTATGAACACCATCTTCCAAATACCCAAGCTGCAAGTTCCATGGGAACAGATTTCCCAGGTCACATAAGATATATTGAGTTTTATTATTTTAAGGACGCTATGATTTAACAATCATTTTTAGCCTGAGTCAGTCAGCACAATTTCTAAGCTGTGACCAAAGAATAATGTAGGTCCCCTGACAACCTTCCTCATTAATGATAACCATCTTCCCTCTTCCAGCTGAAAATGTCAAAGGACTCGACTGATAAAATTTTCCATACAGTCTGAGCATCACAGTACTTCAGTGAATATTGCTTCAAAAGAAGACTCCTACCCAGGAAGTCTTCAAGCCACCTTTGACTCCTCTGTCCCTTCAAGCCCTCACATTCAATGTTATTACATTTCCTGGATATTTCCTTAAGATATCTCTTAAATTTGTTCCTTTACTTCCATTTTCACTGCCACAATTAGAGTCCACAGCATGACCTTTTGTCAACACTCTCAACTCCAGTTTTTTCTCCCTTCAATCCAGCCTATAAATCCCTGCCCATTTACCTCCCTAA
>NW_026753191.1:0-1375 GCF_022355385.1 Mustela nigripes
AAGGCAATGGCGGGTCCGATGTGCTCAGTGTGCGGCCAGCTGTCTGGTTGGGGCCAGGAGGTCCTGGCTCAGGCTGTGTCAGAAAGGGCATTAGTGCCCAGATGAGCCTATATATTTGGTGTACAGCCGAATGGCGTGCCCCGTTGATCCTCGTTTGGGGTTCCTGGGTAGCCCCAGAGGGCAATGTTTTTATTCTGGAGAGCAGGCAGTGCTGCATTGTCGTTCTGGATTGCCAAACTGGAGGGCTTGTGGGCCACTAGTCTGAGGACGGAATTCTGAGAACCCAAGCTCGGCCTAGGTTTCTGGGTGAGGATATGGCAGTCACAATCTACAGACCTGAATTGAGATCTCGTGCATCTGAAGTCATGGCGAGTATCAGACTTTCGCTCAGGTTGGACATTCTGTCCCTGATGGCCCCTTCTTGAAGTGGGGGTGGATCACGAGGCCATGGGTGTTTTCCCACGATGGTAGTTGTGAGAAGCTCCCAACTGGAAAGATTCTTCTGCAGGACAATTGAGACCTGTTGGTTGGCTCCAGGACAACAATTCCGAGCAGGGTTCTAAGGATGGATGGCTGCGTAGCCCACCTCGCATTCCAATTGTCTCCAAGCAACAAGACAGGTTAGATCTGCTGGTTCTGGGGGAGCAACTGAGGAGGCTGAGTTGAAATGGACTCTCCCGTGGATTTGTCCTAATATGATTTTGTGTCTATGGAGATTTTGGAATGAAGCGGAGGCACTGGGGCCCTGAAGTGTTCTCCTAAAGAGAGTCTTTCACATAGCTCCATCGTGCAAGATTCCCATGTGTAGATGAGACTTGTTCTGATGGGTGAGTCAAGAAACAGCCATATGCTGTTATTGAAATACAGCCCTCTGAGGAGAGATGCCTGGAAACCAAAGCAATGAATCCAATATGTGCCTAAGGGCCGGTTTGTTCCTTTTTACTTCTGGGGACTACAGTCTATGGGTCTGAGTGCCGGTAGGGGCTCAGATGGGCCCAGATTGCCCCGTTTGTCCTGGAAGACACAAATATTGGGATGGCCTCTGGGACTTTGGAGGTTTATCCTCTTAGTAGGGTTGTGGCCTTGGAATGGGCACATACAATTCCCTAGGAGAGGGCAAGCACAGTCGTCAGGTTTGGCTCTAGGGACTGAGCCTGTAGGGTGTGTAGGCCAGGGCTGTTTGGACAGTTGTCTGAAAACACAAACTCGGCTTATGTTTCCGGTCATAGGTATGGCAGGACTGATCTACAGACCATGAGGAGAACTCTTCGGGATATGAAAAAAGGACGAGTGTGAGGCTCTTGCTCAAGTTTTTGTCGCTGGATATTGTGTCACTCATGGTCGTGAAATTTCCGGCTGACTTCATGGGAAATGG
>NW_026753192.1:0-497 GCF_022355385.1 Mustela nigripes
GCCACTTGGTTGTACCCAAAATATATAGGCTGACCTGGGCAATAATGCCCTTTCTGAAAGAGGCTGAGCCTGGACCTCCAGGCTCATCCAAACAGCTGGCCGCTCACTGAGCACATCAGACCAGCCATTGCGTTAGGTCATTATCTCTTCCCAGCCTCGGTTTTCAGGATTTAGAATCTAGACCATATCTCCAATCACTGCCCATGTTTGAAAATGATGCAGAAATCAGAACTCCTTCCCGATGGCAAGAAACCTTGTGTTAAGCTTGTTGTTTAATGTTCATTGTAGTGGATACCTGTGTGTCCGATGAGACCCCACCATTGCTCACGGGCCACATAGGTGGCAAACACACATTGTGACCCTCAGCCTTAGCCCAGTCCTCAGGTAAGGCCTCTCAGTGGCTGGATGAAGAGACAGCATATTGGGCTTGCGATGCCCATAGGCCCCAACTTTTAACCATAGTTCGGTTGTCCCTTCACTCTTCCCCAGGGCTCTGC
>NW_026753192.1:597-1375 GCF_022355385.1 Mustela nigripes
CCCCTTCATGAAGGGGCCCCCAGGGACATAAGGTCTAAACTGAGTGATGGTCTGATCCTCACCCTGACTTCAGAGCACGAGATCTCGGTTCAGGTCTGTAGATTGTGCCTGCAATGTCCTCAACAGAAACCTAAGCCTAGCTTGTGTCTTCAGACTTCCATCCTCAGAGTAATGTCCCACAAGCCCTCCAGAATTATAATGCAGCACTCTCCCTGCCCTCCAGAAGAAAAACATTGCATTCTGGGGCTACCCAGAAACGCCAAATGAAGATCAACTTGCATGCCACTTGGTTGTACCCAAAATATATAGGCTGACCTGGGCAATAATGCCCTTTCTGAAAGAGGCTGAGCCTGGACCTCCAGGCTCATCCAAACAGCTGGCCGCTCACTGAGCACATCAGACCAGCCATTGCGTTAGGTCATTATCTCTTCCCAGCCTCGGTTTTCAGGATTTAGAATCTAGACCATATCTCCAATCACTGCCCATGTTTGAAAATGATGCAGAAATCAGAACTCCTTCCCGATGGCAAGAAACCTTGTGTTAAGCTTGTTGTTTAATGTTCATTGTAGTGGATACCTGTGTGTCCGATGAGACCCCACCATTGCTCACGGGCCACATAGGTGGCAAACACACATTGTGACCCTCAGCCTTAGCCCAGTCCTCAGGTAAGGCCTCTCAGTGGCTGGATGAAGAGACAGCATATTGGGCTTGCGATGCCCATAGGCCCCAACTTTTAACCATAGTTCGGTTGTCCCTTCACTCTTCCCCAGGGCTCTGC
>NW_026753193.1:0-697 GCF_022355385.1 Mustela nigripes
ACACCCCTGCCCAGCTCATTTCTAGGCACATCCTAAAGGAAGCGACACGTTCTTCTTCTGTACTGAAGCTGAGAGGATGCAGGGAGAAGAGAGCTCGCCCACCAGACACGTCCCCTCCCTGTCAGGTCTTATCACGTTTCCCCCCACGCCTCAGGCCCTTTGGCTAATAAAATCAAAACGTGACACCAGGGGGCTCAGAGTCAGAGAGTCCCACACCTTCTATTCGACTGGTGTAGACCTAGGTCTCCTCCCTGTCTCTCTCTCTGTGTGCGTGTGTGAATGTTTTGACACTGGGTTTCTGTGTCTGTATGTAAGGAGGACCTGGCCATGCCATCGTGGATGGAAATGCCACAAGCAGGATCAGGCTGATGATGGGTTAGATGCCTGGTGGGCAAGTCATGAGTCCATGACCCAGGAGTGGGGCGAACCCTAACAGTAACCACTAACCGTGACCCTGACACTGACTCTGAGCCTGCCCCAAACCCTAACCCGAACCCTGACCCTGACCCTGACCCTGACGCTAAAACTGACCGTGATCCCGACCTGAACCCTTAATCTGAACCTGAGCCAGACACTGACCTTGTCCGGATCCTGGACCTAAAACTAACTCTGGAATAACCTAGCTATGACTCATCCCTAACCATGACCCTGACCCTGACCCTAAACCTAATACTGACCTTGAACTAACCCTGACCCT
>NW_026753193.1:797-1375 GCF_022355385.1 Mustela nigripes
CGCAGTCTAACCCTAACCCTCACGTTAACACTACTTCTTTTTTTTTTAAAGATTTTATTTATTTATTTGACAGACACAGATCACAAGTAGGCAGAGAGGCAGGCAGAGAGAGAGAGGAGGAAGCAGGCTCCCTGCTGAGCAGAGAGCCTGATGCAGGACTCGATCCCAGGACCTTGAGATCATGACCTGAGCCGAAGGCAGCGGCTTAACCCACTGAGCCACCCAGGCGCCCCAACACTACTTCTAACTCTAACCCTAACCCCATCCCAAATTTTCGCATAAACCTAACTGTGAACCTGAACCGAACATAAAGCAAAGCCTGAACCTAAATCTGACCCTGGCCCTGAACTTCACCTGACCCTGACCCTGACCCTAATCCTAACCATGACCTTAACACTGACCACTACATAACCCTGTCCCTGACCCGAATGTGGACTTTAACCAATACCTGATCCTGATGCTAAACCTGACACTGGCCCAAACTTCACCCTGACCCTGACCCAGGCCATGACCATCAACCTAGCCCTGACCCTAACAGTGACCCTGATCCAAACCTAACACTAACCCTGAGACTGAAT